>NC_091124.1:178267950-178567950 GCF_040183065.1 Periplaneta americana
ACATACCTTGTGCAACGCGGTACTGCGAGCTCGCAACAGCTGGGCAAGTGAGCAGCTCGGAGTCGGAACACTGTTATTTCGGAACAGGAGGTTCCGACCTACTGTTCATTTTTGCAACAGTTCCGAGACCGGAACAGTTCCAAAATAACTGTTGTGTTATTTTTTACCCATCTCTAGTGGAGACCTATAGGCCTAATTGTATCGAATAGTATGATCACAGTAACAAAAGATACACTATATAATGCTATAGGTATATATTCTAGATTATTATTGTTTTTTACACCCCTTATAACAAATAAAATATATGTAATAGGCCTACACTTAATTTGTTTTTTAAAAACATAAACAGTGATCGACATTACTCCGCAATATTTTAAAATCGATCTTAAACTAAAAATTCAATGGTGATGGACTTTACCCTATTTAAGCAGGTAACTTCGATCACAAGTCAAATAAAAAAAATCAGTTTTTGATAGATTGTAATTCAATTCTTGTAATGTGCCTTCATAAGTGAAGGATATGACGACAAAATGCTATTTTCTGAGGAACTTCACTCCATTGCATAACCTTGATACCATAAAAAAATTGAAAAATTTTGATAGACTTTACCCTCTACCTACGGTACAGAGAGAACTGATACGGTCCATTATTTTCGAAAACCGTGTTTTATTTATGTATTTGCAATTCTTGACTAACTTATGTGTGCCTATATAATTTGTCTATCTACATGTGAATATTTAGATATCCGGCACCTATTTATTTGTCAGTTTATCTGGGGTATGTCATCTTCGGAAGCATTTTGAGGAGAGTTTTGCTCTAATATTGTTTTCTATCACATACCGTACTGTAGTAAAGAATTACTATGTGAGACTCGTGCTAATGCAGGGCGATTCTGAGTATGGACAGCAAGGACCAGCTGCCCATCGACATGGTGGAGCAGCTGCTCAAATTCACCCCCAGTGCAGAGGAAGCAGCGCTGTTAGAGGAACACAGCGAGGAGATAGACAGTCTGGCCCGAGCTGACCGCTTCCTGTACGAGATATCCAAGTGAGTAGCTTGGCTGTGTTTGTAATATATTTAAGAACTTGTAAATAATTCAAATTATTGTGGTAGATCTGTGTTAATTTTAAGTAGCAAGACTGGGTTACCCACGTCAATGTAATTTTATATGTAATATATTTAAGAACTTGTAAATAGTTCAAATTATTGTGGTAGATCTGTGTTAATTTTAAGTAGCAAGACTGGGTTACCCACGTCAATGTAATTTTATATGTAATATATTTAAGAACTTGTAAATAGTTCAAATTAATGTAGTAGATATAAGTGTTAATTTTAAGTAGCAAGACTGGGTTACCCACGTCAATGTAATTTTATATGTAATATATTTAAGAACTTGTAAATAGTTCAAATTATTGTGGTAGATCTGTGTTAATTTTAAGTAGCAAGACTGGGTTACCCACGTCAATGTAATTTTATATGTAATATATTTAAGAACTTGTAAATAGTTCAAATTAATGTAGTAGATATAAGTGTTAATTTTAAGTAGCAAGATTGGGTTACCCGTGTCAAAAGAATTCTCATTATAATAATATAAACTCAGGCTATAACTATAACCCTAATGTACTTTCGGGTAAAATAGGGTTCAAGAAATTGTATATTCAAATAAAATAAATAAATATTCAGAGGTCTGGCCCAGTGATGAGCTTTTAGGATGAGGAAATAAAGCTATTAATCACATGTATTCGTAATATACGGTTTTCATCGCATATGGAGCATCATTAGTGAAATGACGTGAGTATAGAATTCCCACATCAGAAACTGGATTCAAATCTCGAAGAGTCCAAATTAAATCTATGTGAACAAATACGTGTTTGGAGTAGGGTTTTGGCCTTGTACTCCTGTTTCTCCTACCGGAATTTAATCACTTTTCATTGATCTTCCTTTGACCTTAAGTGTGAGCTACAATTGTATTTCATGGCGTACAGAGGGACATTCTAATCTTTACTTTTCTATGGACTTTTAAACATGATTTTCATTTGATGATTGGAATTGATTTGTACAGAATTCCTCACTACGAGCAAAGACTGCGCAGCCTGCACTACAAGAAGAGGTTCAGTGTGTGGGTGGGGGAAGTGCAGCCCCGAATTAAGTCCGTGATGGAGGCATCCCGGGAGGTGGCCCGCTCACGTCGTCTTCGTCGGCTGCTGGAACTGGTGTTGGCATTGGGCAATTACATGAACAGGGGGGCCCGAGGCAATGCGTCTGGCTTCAGGCTTGCCTCGCTGAACCGACTGGCAGACACCAAGTCCAGCGCGGCCAAGGGAACCACCTTGTTGCATTATCTAGTCGAGATTTTGGAGAAAAAGGTACACTGCATGTAAAATATACATTGTCCTACAGTAATTCATTGTGGAGCATAAATAATACTAATAAGTTCTTCCATTTATGATAAATGCTTGGCATATTTTAATACAGGAAATGGTTGTTTTCCTTATCTTATTCATATTCTTAATGTACACTGCTCAAAACAATTAGAGGAAAACTAAGATTTATTTAAATATTTTTTCATTGGATAAAGGTACACACATGAAATTAATAAAGTATATTATTTATGGTTATTTATGGCCACATATATCTCCATGTCAATAAAAACAAATGAATAATGTCAACAAACAACTTTTTAAAACATTGCACTATATAAGAAATTGAATCTCGTCCTTACTTATCAAACTTAAACACCCGATATAAAGGTCTAGTATCGTGTATGGCCTCTACGACATTCAACCCGATGGTTCATTGCCACCCTCACGTAAGCCCGCCATTGGTCCCTATCCTGAGCAAGATTAATCCAGTCTCTACCATCATATCCCACCTCCCTCAAATCCATTTTAATATTATCTTCCCATCTACGTCTTGGCCTCCCCAAAGGTCTTTTTCCCTCTGGCCTCCCAACAAACACTTTATGCATTTCTGGATTCGTCCATACGTGCTACATGTCCTGCCCATCTCAAAAGTCTGGATTTAATGTTCCTAATTATGTCAGATGAAGAATACAATGCGTGCAGTTCTGCGTTGTGTAACTTTCTCCATTCTCCTGTAACTTCATCCCTCTTAGCCCCAAATATTTTCCTAATCACCTTATTCTCAAACACCCTTAATCTCTGTTCCTCTCTCAAAGTGAGAGTCCAAGTTTCACAGCCATACAGAACAGCCGGTAATATAACCGTTTTATAAATTCTAACTTTCAGATTTTTGGACAGCAGACTAAATGACAAAAGCTTCTCAACCGAATAATAACAGGCATTTGCCATATTTATTCTGCGTTTAATTTCCTCCCGAGTGTAATTTATATTTGTTACTGTTGCTCCAAGATATTTGAATTTTTCCACTTCTTCGAAGGATAAATCTCTAACTTTTATAGTTCCATTTCGTACAATATTCTGGTCACGAGACATAATCGTATACTTAGTCATTACTGATTTATTTTCTGTATGCAAATATTATGTCTTGTTTTAAATAGATACTGTAATCATTTTGTCTTATTGTGTCTTTAAGAAAGTGTGAAATTTTTTGTGGTCTCACACCTGAGAATGAAGGCTTACTTACCCTCAGTATTTAGTAAGTTTTTAGTATATAATGTCTTTTTCTACTACTGTTTTCGACCTCGCTTTGTATTTCCACAGCATGTTAACAATTTGATTTTATTTCACGATATTGTTATATCGTACAGTATTTTGTCGTTAGAATAGTACAATATTGCAGTGCTGTAGTAATTTAAATAAACTACCTAGCCTACATATTTTGGAGAAAAGTCATCTGACGTGTACATTATTAAACTAAACGCTGATTTTTTACCCTATGCACGAAGAGTGTAAGTTAAAAATGAATATACATAATTATTTTATTTATATAACCGTCCATGTAATGAAATGTTTCTCTTTTATGCATAATTTTATTTCAATTTAAATAAATTTATATTAATCTCACCTTGTTTTTATTACAGTTCAAAGATATTCTCAAGTTGGAGGAAGATATTCCTCACGTGAGGGAAGCTGCCAAAGTAAAGTAAGTTTACATTCTCTTTTTAATCTATGCCAGTTTAGATAACTGCAATATAAGAACTAGAAACAGATGTTGAGTCCACAAAATGTGTCGGTAAGCTCGAATATCTTCATAAGACTTTATTATTAATACAGGTACCAGTAATTACAGAGAATTAGTGACGCAAAACTAGAGAAAATGAAAGTAACCTATTGCAAGGGAACCTGTTTTCAAAACTGTTTTTATTTACAACAAATTCTATCTTTGAATTGTAGATTTTGAATCAAACGTGCACCATGAAAAATCCCTGTACTAAGTTATTTAGTTGTTGTTTAGTCAACTGTCTGAAGACAGGTCTGAACCTCACAAGTGATACCAAGAAGGCACCATTTATGAGGCAACTAGGCCAGGAGATAATGGGGTAGGGTGGCCAGTTCCTTTCCCCCTCCATTGCATATATCGCCAACTAGCTACATACTGTATTCCACTAATCAGACTTCAGATTTATAGAAGCAATTGTTCTTCCTCTGACACATATCGTCCAGTGAGATGTATTGCCTGATATAATAGATGTATGTATCAGCCAGAACCTCAATCAGAGGATGTTAGTTGTGATGTAGTAATTTATCAGGCTCATTTCAGTTTTGTCTAGTAGCTCTTTCAAAGATCTTCTTTTCCCTCTAGTGTCTATAATATTTCACTTTGTAATGTGTTATTCTTGTAGGTTATTGTGTGTTTTTTATACATATTCTCGAAATGTGTCGAATCCTTATGTGCTACAATGCTACAGCACAATGATAATTTTTGCTCAAATAAAGTGTTTGCAATACCATAGTATTTGATCTGCCATTTGACAATTTCCCGTGGTTATGTTCATGACGCGTTATAGAGTGTTTAGTCTTCGCTCTTCGCTCTTTGGTGCCTCAGGGGGTTCGTTGTGCTACTCAAAACTTACATGAGAATGTAGATAGTAATGCGCATGTGCGAAGCTGAAATCACTGCTCTGATTGGCTATTTTTACGCGGGGAAGTGCTGTAGTCAGCTTCAGCACAACACAGCTTCGAGATTGCAAAAGCAAAGCGTAAGGAAAGAATGCTTGTTTGTGGAAGAACTCGGAACTATGTACAATTTGTTTGGTAATTCAAGTGTCCGACTGCTGCTGCCATCTACCTGGATTTTGAGGTTCCTTCTGAATCGGTCAGTCCAGAAAATTGAAGCCAAGGAATTACGTGACAGTATAATTCAGGAAACTACTTATCGTTTCAGTCTTTAAGCTACCTAGACGCAACAAAATTGTTAAACAGCAAAGTTTTTGACAATTTTTCTCATAATTTTCCAGAACGCGTACTTGAAGTTGCTGTCAATAGCTATATTGTACTGAACAAAACATTGTTAAAGACACAACTTGTAGTTCTATATGGACGACCCGACTTCCGAAATATAGATGGAGCTGTTCAATTGTTACGATACATAGCCTCCAACAATTCACAGGATCCATTCTGTGAAGTAACTAAGTTGTTAAATATTTCGGTTACAACACCAATGACCACTGCTGAGCCAGAAAGGTGTTTTTCTTTCTTTAAACGCATAAAAACGTTTTTAAGGAACACTATGTCCCAGGATCGCCTCACTGCTCTTGCAATACTGTCAATAGAAAAGAGTATGATTTCCAAGATGGAAGGGTTTAATACCAGGGTAAATGACAAGTTCTGCAGTAGGAAAGAACGTCTTATGGATTTCATATTTCGTCACTAGGCGAGTCTCAAATTAGGATAAATACATATAAGTGTATACAGTAGGCCGATATAGACTTTAATTTGCTTATAATTATATTACGATTTACACAGTTAAATGCTTTAGTCATATGACAGAATATTCCTTTAACACATAATTTCACATGAAATTTGGCCAGTGTACGGAACTGGTGTCCATCTAACATTAATAAGAATAATTTTATTCGACATATATTTATGCTGTATTGATTTGTCAATAACTTCATAGTTATGTCTAAAATACCTCTTTTACTTTCTATATATCCTTACGAAAGAAACGTGGATGGTGATGGTGATGATGACATGTTCTGTATGGTTTGTAATGTGTATTTACAGCATGGGAGAACTGGAGAAGGACATGGGTCTCCTTCGAAATGGACTGAAAGAGGTGGAACGGGAGATTGAGTTCCACCGGTCACAGCCTGTGGCTGTTGGAGACAGATTTCTGCCAGTGATGAAGGAATTCCTATCCTCGGCAACATGCCGGTTCTCAGAGTTGGAGGATCTTTTCCAGGACATGAAAACGAGGGTTAGTAATATGCGTGACTTATTACTGTACATATAATTTAAAAAAATGAACCTCACAAGTGATACCAACTTATGAGGCAACTAGGCCAGGAGATAAAGTGGTAGTGTGACCAGTTCCTTTCCTCCTCTGTTGCATACATCGTCAATTAGTTATGTATTGCACTAATCAGACTTCAAGTATATACAAACAATAATTGTTCTTTCTCTGATAAATATTGTCAAGTGAGGTGTATACTGCCTGATAATAGATGTACAGATCAGCCAGAACCTCAATCAGAGGTGTGCAGTACAAAGTAGCTAGTTAAAAGTATAGTAGATTAGAGAGTACCATATATTTCTGAGAGTACCATATATTGCTCCTCTCAAGATAGTTTAAAAATTCTATTTTTTTCACTAGTTAGATCAAAACTTGAATATTGCAGTACTGTATGGAACCCCTATCAAATTAAATATATTAACAAAATTGAGAGTGTTCAAAAAAGATTCATCAGATTTTTGTTTCTTAAATCATTTGGTTACTATCCCTCCTGGAATAATGAACAGTGGCGTAGCGTCAATGTAAGCTAAAAAGCTTAGCTTCCCCAGTTAATAATAATTTCATAATAAACCTGCAGTTTATGGAGAAAATTATTTATTAATTTTAATAGAATTTATATTTACGCATTAAATATTGTGATGCAGCAGCTCAGGATGATTTGTGATGCAGCAGTAAACAAGAAGCCTGCACACACCAGCTTCCAAGCAGACTGGTTTCTTCTGTGTAATCCACCCCGCAGATTTTCCATCCCTTTGTAACTAAACTACCCTAAGGCTCTCAATGCTCGCAAGAAGCCAAGAAGCTAGCTTTAACATTTAAAATAAGTAGTTTCCGAGTTATCCCTTTTCGTCAGTTGTGTTCAGTTGAAGTGTTAGTGTGCATTGTGCCTGATATAATAAATAATTAGCGAAATAACAGTTCCTGACACTAATTTACTTGATTTTTTTTTAGGACAATTGTATTATCAAGACTGACTTACGAACAAAAGTGTGATTTAAAAAACAAATGACCGACTCCCTTGCTGTCAATGGACACAACCAAAAGACAGACGCATACTTACGTAATGATACTAATATTGTGATTTCTCTAAGTATGACAGGGAGTGAGCTAATGTTTGTATACGTGTCTATTTGTTAAGAGATATGTGTAAACCGTGAAATCATATTTTACTACGTATCATTTGAGGTCATGCTATATTGGTGTTACTTACGATGTTCCAACCAATCTTCGACTGCTGACTTGAAATTGACTACTATTTATTTTAAGACTATATTTTTGTAATACGTTTTCTCATATTGCATGAAAGACAACTTGAGTTAGCTTCCCCTGCTCAAAATTTCATGCTATGCCACTGATAATGAAAGTAGTATCTCGTACTCATCTCTTTTGTCTCTCTTTAATTTTGAAAGTTTGCAACACAGAAGAAATAGTATTGATATAAAATGCCTCCATAATTTATTAACAAGTTCTGTAAATAGTCATCTACTGTCCAGGATAGCAATACATGTACCAAGAGAGAACTGTAGGACCAGTAAAACATTTAATTTAAACTATGCTAGGACATGTTATTATAAGTACTCTCCACTTCTTAGAATCTGTTCCTTCTATAATAAACTGAGCAATAATTACATCTTTCAGGATAGAACCACACTCTTGAGAGAAATAAATACCGGTAGCATTCAAAACACTCCATAAGTATTTTACTAATAAAAATAGGTCTTAACTGGTTTGCATATTGTATATTTGGTCTTCCTTCTTAAATTATTTCATATCAATTATCATTACGAACTCGCTCCTAATTCTGACTTAACGTAGGTCTAGCCCCTCATCAGTTGTTGTATTATTGTTACTAATCTGTGACTAGTTATTTGCATTTCATGTTTTCTTCATACTGTAAATACTTTTGTTTTTGTTAACCGAGATTTACATGTAATATTTGCTTAATATCTTTTGTTTAATATTGGATTTACCATTATTATATGTATTACTACTGTTATTTTCATGTTATCTACTCTGTAATTACATTGTTGAGTGGATTAAATAAATAAATAAATAAATAAATAAATAAAGAATGAAATGGCAGCAACATTTAGAAAGAATAGAACTAGAAAGATCGCATAAGAAATAATGAAGTAGGCCCTACTATTTGTCAAGGAAGAAAATATTTTGAAGACCTAAGCAGAAATGGGTCTCATGCAGTATCCGCATGATTAAGGATCGGAAATATATGCACTATAAAGTAGTATTCCTAGTTCTTATAAACTTAACCACGACCCCATATATTTCTGCCGTGGTGTAGGAAGCAATGCATATTGTGCCCAATTACAGAAGCCTTTAAAGAAGGCAAAACAAATTCAAGCGCAGCATCTCTTGGTAACTGATCTAACAGTAGCTTGGACGTGTAATACGATTGGTGCGCAGTTCAATAGTGACTATCAGACTTGCCTGCTTTAGGTATTATTAGATAAAGACTGGAAGATTTAAATTTCGTAACATTGTAAACCACGCTTTCTAAGCTGTAATGCATACATGGGCACAATTTTCGGTTACGTGAGGCACTCTATTTGAAATAAACCAGATGAAAAAGAATGTCTTACAGTAATAATAAATGCAAATGCACGAGGGGAAATTAGCACCACCAATATTGTATCCATATGAAAGGATACCTACAGACTTTTCTGAAGATTAGACTATTGGTAGTTCCAGACATTCTACCGATACCATATGTAATCATTTTTAAAAATTAATTTTCTTACTTAATGCAAAGAGGGAGTTCATAATGTTGTTCATCAAAACTGTCATCTACTGGTATTCTTTAGTGTCATCTACTGATATACTGATTGAAGTGAAGTGCCATCTACTGGCGATTATGTATTTAAGTTTTTTCTCATTAATAGGCCTATGCTCTTTTCAATAAAATATATAATGTTTTACAAAAAATTGTCATATCAAAGAATAATAATTACAGTTTCCAAATAAATTATTTATTTTACTTTGTTTGCTAACTGAGAATTAATATTGCTTTTTGAATGAGAAGATATGCCTGAAATATTTTTTGCAATTTTTGTGTATTTTTCAAATCTCATTTAATGCAGTATATAACTGAAGTGTTTGTATGGTGTCGAAACATTCTAGTTGTAACTGGTTGAGCTAGAAACAGGTGTCGTTTTAAAAGGTTAGTAGGCATATGAGCATACATTTTGAGGAATAATTGTATACTATGCTTACATGAAAGGAAACAATGTAATTGTTGTGATTTACTATTATTATTATTATTATTATTATTATTATTATTATTATTATTATTATTATTATTATTATTATTATTATTATTATTATTATTATTATTGTTATTATTATTAGTAACAAATTATTACGTTATTATTTTATCATAGTTTCTTTATTATTACTACTAATATTATTCTGAAGAACGGTGCAGTGTGGCTAAATTCGTTTTAACTCTAGAATGCTTTCGTCATTGAATAGTATCGTATTGCTTTTAATACGTAAAAATAAGTAATAGCAAAAAGAGTGTTGAAGTTTTAAGGAGGAGATTATATTGGGAGAGAAGTGATGATACATATAATGAAGCAATTGCTGTGGCAATGTCGAAAGACAGGTTTCAGTCCATTTTCTAAAATCTACATTGTTATGACAATGACAATTTAGATAGAAAATAAGACCTCTTCCAAAAATACTAAATGGAAAAGCAATAGAAACTTATGTCTGTTCAATACCTCCCTCCAGAACGTCACCAGTCCTCCACTTGTAAACAGATCTTGTTGTGCAAATCTGGCTTTCAGGTATATCTCCCTGTGAAGCAGACTTGAATAATTTCAAAGGAAAAATTGTTCTGGAGCCGGGTATCGATCTCGGGACCTTTGGCTTAGTGAACCAACGCTCTGCCGACTAGCTATCCAGCAACTACACCCGAAACTGTCTCAACTTTTCCATTCATATCCACACACTCAGTGGGCTGACAAGACTCCAGAAACCCAATTTTGAGTGCACACGAACTCTGTGTGGCATTTTTAGGTTGCATTATAGTGATATGTTTGTATTTGAGATGAAATTTCGCCCGCAGCATAATTTTCAAACGTAGATAGCATTTCATACAGGGGAAAATCCACTAAAATTGAAATAGCGAAACAATTTCAAAATATATGGGGATATGCCTACTGTCCTTTTAAAAGGACACATAAGTTTTCGTCATTGTCATGTCGCAATGAATAGATATTTCGAACGCATTGTGGTTTCACGTAATATTTATGTTTATTAGGAGTCATTTTATCTACAACAATTTGTAAAATAATTCCGAACTGTAAAAATATTAAACATTCTTATCTGATTTGCGTCTTGGATGCCATAGCTGAAATAAACGAACAATCCTCACGTCCACATCTCAAACTCAACGATGACCAGAACTCTAATTACCAGTCTTACCACACCTAGGAAGCCTCTAATTAAGACCAGTAATAGTGACACCTGTGAAAAATCAAATGCGTTAACTGTAGGGAGGGTAATTTGAAACATTGACAACTGTCCTTTTAATAGGACAGTAGGCATATCTGGGTTCAAGTGCTATCTATCTACTGGTCCCATCACCTTAACAGAAAAAGAAATGGTGAGAAACCTTAGTGTCTAAAGAAGGCTCCAATACTTGAAATATGACAATAACAGTAATGATAACAATGGCAGTGACGTGACAATGATGAATTATAGATTACCTAAAAAGAAAAGAGAAATTTATACGTATCCAAAAAACAACTTGTGTGAAAATCGTGTCATACAGAATTACACGAAAAATTTCACAATATAATGTATACTGCAGTGTGATGAATTATTTCCTCTGCTTTGTATTTATTTTATTACAGCAAACTTTAGTTCGGCAGCGGTTTTAGTGTTTCACGCTATTCTGTTCCAGTTTGATCGAGCAGTAAGACTCTTCGGTGAGGACAACTCAACAATCCAGCCTGACGATTTCTTTGGAATCTTCGATGCATTCCTCACAGCATTCAATGAAGCCCGCCAAGACAACGACAACATGAGGCGTCGCCGGGAGGAGGAGGAAAAGAGGGCTGTCCAAGAGGCAGAGGTAGAATCAAGCATATTCTTGTTGTAACTCAAAATTATAAAAACTGAAGATTTCTTGCAAAAAGTCAGCCATTTGTCCACGAGGCGTCGCTTCATAGATTTGTCTTAGATGCGACATTGCTTGCTTGAAGCTTTATGTAGCAACTACTGTTATTGCAAGTTATCTTGAACTTCCTGAGTGGGGCAGAGGGAAGGAAGCGTGTAACGTGGGTGGAGCCAACTGAGTTGTTTGCACATGCTCCGCATTATAATCTCTTGTCAAGAAACGTAGAACTATTTCCTTCACTGTCTACCAGTAGTGTTACCATGGAGCAGCAACCACAGGGTAGTAATTGTGGTGAAATCACACCACCGCGGAGAAAAAGTAACGCTGTTATCCACAGCGGAGAAAGAGAAATTATCGCAAATATAATTAAGTGTTGCGAGGAGGAAAAATTAAACAAATGTTTGCTGGAACCTCTTGCTGAGGAATATGAGAGAGCGGCTATATACTCTGGCAAAAGTATTAGTTCCATGAAGAGAATTAAGAATAATACTGAATTACAACCGAATGAACCTCACACTACTCCGGGAAAGAATAGGTATGTAATGTTTAGAAATTATTGCTATAATAGTTATGTACAATAGTGTGTGTACTGTGAGCGACATAATGAATTACAGTTGTAAGTTATTATTTTGTTATAGTTTTGCGAAACATATTATTTCATTACAGAATTAGGACTTGTGTAAAGTTGAAGTGGACGACTTCGATCAACATGTCATTCGGGATACAATCGAAGAATTCTATCTTGTTCAGAAAGTAGTACATAGTCTACGATTAAGAAGATAATTCCGAATGGATGATGTCATTGACGAAATAATAATTAATTTTGGACCAAGCGATGAAGACGATGACATGATGGCAATAATGATAGTGATATGGATTGTGTATAATTGTAAATTAATGTAAATTAAAATAATAAGCCTGTAAAAATTGTTATAAGAATATGTACATATCAGCTGTAAGTGTAAGTAATGTAGGCCTATATAATGTCCTCAGTCCGGGTGAGAGAGGAGTGTACACACGTTTATATTTAAATACTTACTCATTACAGGTTAATTAAAACCTGCTACGAAACCATGTTCTCCTCTCAAAACCAGAGTGTCGTGAGATGATGATGTCTGTATTGAACCAAGTTCTTTGACAGTAGAGAACCGTAAAGTGAAAGAACCAACGTTTTCTGAAAAGAGTCACGTTATCTGAGTGAGGGGCATCCCTGCCGTGCCGTTACGTTGATGAGTACACGCCGTACCGAGCAGTTCGAAAGACAGACTTAGGGGATGTAAGGTTCAAGATAACTTGCAATAACAGTATTATTATAGAGTATTTGTACACGAGGCTGAAGCATCATGGTTTCGTCACTACATACAACCAGATGTACTGCAATGTCGCTGCTAGATTGCATGCTTTTACATGACCAACAACTAGTTTTATTTCTTTAGACCATGTTAATAATATTTCATTTGTTTTTCTGTTCTCTTCACTTTTTCTCAAAGTTGTGGAAAGATGCCCTATTTCTATAATCATATGACACCAGGTTATGCTAGGAGAGATGTCACAGAGACAGCTTGGACTCTAATTTCAAATTCTTCCTCCGGGAGTAACACATTCCTGCATATTTTTATTTTGCCTTTGTTTAATAGGCTCTACGATTTGTACCAATTCCTGGTAAGTATCTAGGGTTGCCAACTATTTTTGAACAAAATACAGGAGACTAAGCAATCTATAATATTTCACATAGAAAACTGACAAATTATTCAATTCAGTTAGTGGAGCTAAAATGTTTATCAGATAGATAGATTTATTCGTTCCATATAATTCTTACATTTCCTTTATAGCATAGAATAAAGAACATGTCCAATTCTTACGTTTAACAATAAAATGCAATACCGGTTACATATAAAATGCAAATATGAAATATGTACAGAATTAATACCTTAATAACAATAATATTTTATACAATGTAATATGTTTACCATTTAATAGTATTAAAATATTTACACAGTACTGTGAAATGTCAAGAATTCATCTACAGAATAGAAAGTGAGAGAGATTAAGTAATTTTTTAGTTTTACCTTAAATAATACAGGGTTTTGGCTGTGATTCTTAATGTCTTCAGGAAGACTATTGAACATTTTTATCGCCATGTAACGTACTCTTCTTTGATAGCATGATAAATTTGATGATGATGTATGAAAATCATTCTTTCTGCGGGTATTTATACTATGTATGGCTGAGTTAGTTAGAAAATTTTCTTTATTACATAAGAGGAAATTTATTATAGAGTATATGTATTGATTTGTGAAGGTTAGAATCTCTAATTTTTTTAAAAATAATCTACATGATTCTCTAGCCTTTGCTCCAACTATTATTCTAATGGCTCTTTTTTGTAATAAGAATATATTTTTACTATCTGCAGAATTTCCCCAAAATATTATTCCGTAGGACATAATGGAATGAAAATAGGCAAAATATATTGTCTTTAAGATACTGCTGTTTAGAAATTGTTGTAACGACCTAATTGCGAAGCATGCTGAGCTAAGTTTGGGGGTTATTTCTTTGATATGATTTTTCCAATTTATTGTATTATTAATATGCAAACCAAGAAATTTAGTTGTTGATGTTTCTAGTAGAGGTATATTGTTGATAGTTGTGTCCAATGTTTCAGAGATTAAATTTGAAGTGGCTTTAAATTGAATTATGTTAGTTTTATTAATGTTTAATGCTAGTTTATTGCTTGTAAACCAGTCATAAATTTTAAGGAGAATTATTCTACACTTACGCAGCTAGACTTAAATTAAGAGTATTCTGAGATTTTTGTCTTGCGTAATAGTTGCAAACAAATTGTAAAAATTCCCTACATGCATAGTTGAAGTTGACTGTGATTTGTAGTTCTGATTTGATTAGATGTGTCGTGCTCCTGTTTCAAAAATCTGTTCACTTACTGTTCATAAGAGAAAACACTCTCTGCATGAGCTTTGCTGCCTGATATGCTTACAACACAACTCGTTAGTTTTTCCTTCTAAATTTGTAACTCTAACATTGTTTGATTTTAAAGTAGTGAGTCCTGAAACTATTTCTGGCAAGTATTACCTTCTATAAAGATTGCACATTTCAGTGCATCTCTAGATCAAAAGAATCTAACATACAAATCGCCTCCCATCACGGAAAAATTAAATGCTTCAAATAGATTTTTACATTATTAAAAAATAAGGGAGAAAAATTCTCTAAGAGAAGTAAAATACTGGAGTCGGGAGACTGTTAAATATTAGACGAAAGAGTAATGGAACAGAGAAAAATTCTCTCCGGTGCCGGGATTTGAACCCGGGTTTTCAGCTCTACGTGCTGATGCTTTATCCACTAAGCCACACCGGATACAACTCCGACGCCGGTCAGAATCGTCTCAGATTAAGCTCCAACTCTTGGGTTCCCTCTAGTGGCCGCCCTCTGCACTACGTCATAGATGTCTATGAACGCAGGACCGAAGTCCACACATGTGCTGAGGTGCACTCGATATGAGTGACTAGTTGGCCGGGATCCGACGGAATAAGCGCCGTCTTAAATCACGAACTGATTTACGCATATCATACATATTATTTTAATGTACCGAAGTACATATGATATTTCCATGCAGATATTCTGCGTCATCATACGACGAAAGAGTAATGGAACGGAGAAAAATTCTCTCCGGCGCCAGGATTTGAACCCGGGTTTTCAACTAGTCACTCATATCGAGTGCACCTCAGCACATGTGTGGACTTCGGTCCTGCGTTCATAGACATCTATGACGTAGTGCAGAGGGCGGCCACTAGAGGGAACCCAAGAGTTGGAGCTTAATCTGAGACGATTCTGACCGGCGTCGGAGTTGTATCCGGTGTGGCTTAGTGGATAAAGCATCAGCACGTAGAGCTGAAAACCCGGGTTCAAATCCCGGCGTCGGAGAGAATTTTTCTCCGTTCCATTACTCTTTCGTCGTATGATGACGCAGAATATCTGCATGGAAATATCACATGTACATCGGTACATTAAAATAATATATATGATATGCGTAAATCACTTCGTGATTTAAGACGGCGCTTATTCCGTCGGATCCCGGCCAACTAGTCACTCATATCGAGTGCACCTCAGCACATGTGTAGACTTCGGTCCTGCGTTCATAGACATCTATGACGTAGTGCAGAGGGCGGCCACTAGAGGGAACCCAAGAGTTGGAGCTTAATCTGAGACGATTCTGACCGGTGTCGGAGTTGTATCCGGTGTGGCTTAGTGGATAAAGCATCAGCACGTAGAGCTGAAAACCTGGGTTCAAATCCCGGCGTCGGAGAGAATTTTTCTCCGTTCCATTACTCTTTCGTCGTATGATGACGCAGAATATCTGCATGGAAATATCACATGTACATCGGTACATTAAAATAATATATATGTTAAATATTAGGACTAAATACGTAGACCCAAGAAATACGGGAGAGTTGGCAACTCTATAAGTATCTTTCCTCAGTTTGTATAATTATTTTAAATTTGTCATCATCCTCTGATAGTTCCTTAGCTGCTACATTCTGCGATTAGTATGTCTCTCTATGTACGGATGAACCCAGACCATTCTTCATCACTCAACTTTTTTCACTAGATGAAAGCAGACTACCGTATGCTTTGTGGTTGAAAACACGGACATAGCAGTTTCGTAGCTGCAACAAATAAGAATAATGCTATGCTGACGAACCTATCAAGCGATGACTCGTTACGAACGGCCTGATGTCACACAGATGTTACGAATACCTGGCTTATGTTTACGAGTATGTTCGACAAGATAAATATTGGCATTTTTTAAAGTTCTTTAGCTTCTTCCATAGATATTTACTTACTGGCTTTTAAGGAACCCGGAGGTTCATTGCCGCCCTCACATAAGCCCGCCATTGGTCCCTATACTGAGTAAGATTAATCCATTCTCTGTCATATCCCACCTCTCTCAAATCCATTTTAATATTATCTTCCCATCTACGTCTCGGCCTTCCCAAAGGTCTTTTTCCCTCCGACCTCCCAACTAACACTCTATATGCATTTCTGGATTCGCCCATACGTGCTACATGCCCTGCCCATCTCAGACGTCTGGATTTAATGTTCCTAATTATGTCAGGTGAAGTATACAATGCGTGGAGTTCTGTGTTGTGTAACTTTCTCCATTCTCCTGTAACTTCATCCCTCTTAACCCAAAATATTTTCCTAAGCACCTTATTCTCAAACACCCTTAACCTATGTTCCTCTCTCAAAGTGAGAGTCCAAGTTTCACAACCATAAAGAATAACCGGTAATATAACTGTTTTATAAATTCTAACTTTCAGATTTTTTGACAGCAGACTGGATAATAAAACCTTCTCAACCGAATAATAACTGGCATTTCGCATATTGATTCTGTGTTTAATTTCCTCCCGAGTATCATTTATATTTGTTACTGTTGCTCCAAGATATTTAAACTTCTCTACCTCTTCAAAAGATAAATTTCCAATTTTTATATTTCCATTTCGTACAATATTATCGTCACGAGACATAATCATATACTTTGTCTTTTCGGGATTTACTTTCAAACCTATCTCTTTACTTGCTTCCAGTAAAATTCCTGTTTTCCCTAATTGTGGATTTTCTCCTAACATATTCAGGTCATCCGCATAGACAAGCAGCTAATGTAACCTGTTCAATTCCAAACCCTCTCTGTTATCCTGGACTTTCTTAATGGCATACTCTAGAGTAAAGTTGATAGTGCATCTCCTTGCTTTAGCCCACACTGAATTGGAAACGCGTTTGACAGAAACTGACCTATACGAACTCTGCTGTATGTTTCACCCATAGATATTGGTGACAAAACACGATTTTTTTCTCCCTCTTCCTTTATATTATGTTTAATCTCATACTAAATTCCTGATCTATTAACACCACAGCCACGACTATTACATCCAAATGAACACATATTTATGCGCTTTCAGAAATTCGAGCATGCATTGAGAAAAGATATGCATGTATAACACAGAAATATTAATCATATTGAAGACATATTTTCTGTGGAGTAAGTCTTCGGAATAACTGACCATGAAAGAAAATTGATTAGCTATGTCATGACTAGGGACTGGAATTTTATGTAATTACATGTTATATTCCTTTCAACCTAACCGTATATAAATAACAAATATCTGCGAATCTTGTAATTACCATTAATATATTAAAATTTGATACCCTACATATTTTTACATATTTACCCCACATTACATATTATGGCTTGGTATTACATAAATATACATATTTAAGGGGTTTGTTCATTTTTACTTCCCTAAAAGGAGAAAAAAAAAAGTCTGCTGGGGAAGTTTACAATTTGAAATACACAGATTTAAAAAGCCTTTTTACCTATCCAAGAAAGGATATATTTCGGGACGAAATGTAACGTCCTTAGTTCCAGGAATAATAGAGGCACTCACCCCATACCGCCCACGCAAATATGAGTGAACAAAAGGTAACCTTTCTGATACAACTACCTTATAT
Source organism: Periplaneta americana (assembly GCF_040183065.1). NCBI lineage: Eukaryota > Metazoa > Arthropoda > Insecta > Blattodea > Blattidae > Periplaneta > Periplaneta americana. The sequence goes on from NC_091124.1 coordinate 178,285,991, forward strand.
TGTAAAAATCACTCAGAAAGTAGCGTTGCCTTCATGCGGTGGAGTGGGATGAGGACGACATGATTTGTCTCGAACTATAATTGTTCTGCACACGTCTTAACAAGCCGTTCCCATGCAATTTGCAACCTTACCCACCCTCTTCCTAATCCTTCCAGGGAAAACCCGTGTCAAGTCTGACATGAGACTTTCAGGTTATTGCTTGACCTCTTTATTTTAAATTTAGTAGACCTATATGGAAATGGGATTTTCAAAGCAATTAGAAAATATGGTTCCCGGCTGGAATAATCTTACCCTTCTGAATGAGACAGGAATGTCACTTTTAAAACAATAGTTTGTACATGCCTATAGTTTGAGGTTTTAGTAGGTACTTGTTCTTATAAAGAGCATCTAAAATGCATGTGTTCCACATGTCCTCTTATTTTCTCCTAATCCAGTAAAGCGAAACAGCGCTTGCAGTACTGTTGTCATTCATTTCACTCAGTTCTCTAGTTTTAGTACTTACAGTATAAAGTGCAAGTGAGTTTATCTACTGCTTTTAACTAATTAAAATGGCCCCTGTATCTTCAACCCTAACGACAAAAATAAAATCATGGATTGCAATGGATGAAGCTTTCACTTACTTACTTACTTACAAATGGCTTTTAAGGAACCCGAAGGTTCATTGCCGCCCTCACATAAGCCCGCCATCGGTCCCTATCCTGTGCAAGATTAATCCAGTCTCTATCATCAAACCCCACCTCCCTCAAATCCATTTTAATATTATCCTCCCATCTACGTCGCGGCCTCCCTAAAGGTCTTTTTCCCTCCGGTCTCCCAACTAACACTCTATATGCATTTCTGGATTCGCCCATACGTGCTACATGCCCTGCCCATCTCAAACGTCTGGATTTTAAGTTCCTAATTATGTCAGGTGAAGAATACAATGCGTGCAGTTCTGTGTTGTGTAACTTTCTCCATTCTCCTGTAACTTCATCCCGCTTAGCCCCAAATATTTTCCTAAGCACCTTATTCTCAAACACCCTTAACCTATGTTCCTCTCTCAAAGTGAGAGTCCAAGTTTCACAACCATACAGAAGAACCGGTAATAGGCCTATAACAGTTTTATAAATTCTAGCCTTCAGATTTTTGGACAGCAGACTGGCTGATAAGAGCTTCTCAACTGAATAATAACACGCATTTCCCATATTTATTCTGCGTTTAATTTCCTCCCGAGTATCATTTATATTTGTTACTGTTGCTCCAAGATATTTGAATTTTTCCACCTCTTCGAAGGATAAATCTCCAATTTTTATATTTCCATTTCGTACAATATTCTGGTCACGAGACATAATCATATACTTTGTCTTTTCGGGATTTACTTCCAAACCGATCGCTTTACTTGCTTCAAGTAAAATTTCCGTGTTTTCCCTAACCATTTCACTACAGATGGAAAAATAGTAATGCGTCAAGTGTGCGGTAAAAAAGTCGGGTGATCTATGAAATCACAACTGGAGAGTTTTACCTTTCCTATACCTGCCAGATATCGATATTAAATATTTTCATGCTTTTACATATTTTGGTACATATTCAGCTTATTTTTCTTACATAAATATGTACATATTTCACACCTTGATATTACATAAAAATCCGGTCCCTAGTCATGACTATAAGAATTAGAAATATGAAACACTTGTTTTTATTTCGGTGCATACAGTTGAAGAAGAGGACAATGGAGCGCAAGAACAGCAGAGATGGAATTCTTGCCAAAGTAGGGAACAGCCTCAAGAACGGTTTAGCTAATGGACTGTCTGGAGGCGGAGTAGGAGGCGGAGGTGGAAGGCGCGAGAGCAGTGGGGATGCAAAGGGAGAATTCGACGACCTCATCTCCGCTCTGCGCACAGGGGACGTGTTCGGAGAAGACATGGCCAAGTTCAAACGCAGCCGCAAATCCAGGCTCGCCACCAACGGGAATTCGCCTCCCCAAATGAACAGCCTGAACCGAGAGGACAGCAGGGAGCGAGTTCTCAACAACAGCAGAAGGGGACAGTAGTCGAGAGTCATAAGCCTCCCCCTGTGACTGACGTTTGACTAATTTATTTCTTATTGAAGCATAATTTGTTAAATGTGCTGCAGAAATAAAGGGGGTAGGAGTTTTGGATTTGCACTTTACATGCTTGAATTTCACAGAAGTTCATTTCTTCTGTGTGTTCGCTGATTGTATAAATGTGATATTTTGTTAACGATTCACCATGTTTACTTCCTCATAATTTTTAGTACAATACATTGTAAGAGTATGTGTTACTGAATTTAAAAAAATCTAGGCTTTAAATTGGCTTATAACAATAGTTTTTACATTGATATTCTGATTTCATCCACATTGTAAGTATTTTGTATCCGGTCAGTTTAAGAAATAATTTAGGTTACTCAGTTTTCTACAAAATGAAATGAGAAACACATATTGACAAAATACGTACAGTGTGTAGTAAGAACGACAACTTTATTGTGAATTTTTGCAGCTGAAATTTACTAGAGTTGGCGAAAACTAATTTGGACACAGAAAAGTACATAAGTGAGTTTTAATTGGGAATAAATATTTAGTTATCGATTCCTATTGACAAAATAATTTCTAGTGCACTCAAAAATGATTTTAAGCTTCAACATTTTAAAACTTGTAACAATTTCTAAAACTCGTTTGAAAATTCAGTAATGCATACTTATTGTGAGAAATTGAAATTCTTTGACAAATACCGGTACGTATTAAAGTTCCTGTTTTAAAATATATCAGGACTTAACATTGAAGCTACATCTGAAATGCAAGAGGATGCTACAGAAGTGCCTGACAATGTAGTGTCTTAATTGTTTGCACACTTTTTACGTATCACTGGTTATATGGGCACAAATGTTTAACATGTTTTCCAGTTTTCTGTAATACAACACTCCATGTGTACCTGCGTGCTACCACTCTTGCAGAGCTTTCGACATAGAACCCTTACTACATCCGCGCATATGTCACAAACATTAATTAATGTTACAGTCAATTGCTTTTTAATATGTGTTACTACCCGACTGTGTTACGCTTGTTCTAGTTGTGATTAAAGGGAATGAAGTGTGAAGCTTCAGGTCTCTGTGTAGTTTTGAACGAGTATAAAAAGTTGGTTGAAATGTAAGAATTTAGTTCTATTATTATAGATTTTGTTGAAGCTTTTCATAGCCCGAAACTTTTGGCAACATCGTTTTGCTTATTGAAACCTTTTCCATTTACTATGTAGCTATATCTCTTTTTACTTTAATGTAGAACGTTTAGTGCTTCTGCCTAGTTAAATAGTAAGCATTTCTTTATTATTTTAAAAATTAATAAAAAGTATATTTTATTGACGTCGAAACATCTCCTTCAGTTTCAGTATAATAAATTAATTTTAAATTTATGCAATTTTATATGGTTATAGTTCATTGCCTATAACAAAGTTCACTTTGTGTTTCACAAGACTGTTTAAATATACCAGTACCTATACAAGTAGTAGAAATTGTTACTTTGTAAATGATAATGTTTGATATATTATAAAGTGTAATGGAAACGGTAATATGACGACTACTTATTCCTATCCAAAATACAGGGACATCATTTTATTTTTACTTCAATTTTTATTGTACCTCAGTTTTTGAATGTACTTCACTCCCACCCCCTCCAATAATGAAGTTCCAACTGTCCTCCATACAGAACCATGGCTGCATACAGTAAGCAGTACTGAGTTAGTGAGTATAGTACGTTCCAGAAATATGTTCGCGTTTTCCAGTGACGAAAGAGCTTTCAATATTCAATCATATTTTCGCACAGGTACTGTCCGTTTGCCTATGTCACATCCCGATTTCCCCCACCTGCTTCTGTTCGCCCCTCTGTAAAAGCTGGGCTGTCTTAGCTCTTTTCTAAAAACATTAATTTCTGTTAGAAATTGATCATTTACGTAATATTATACAACTGTTTAAAATAACTTAAATAAAAGGGCCTCGTTAAGTAATTGACTGTCACGTGATTTCCCCCCTTTCTACGATCCTGCGGCATAACCTCTTGGACGGACAGTAGATAGCATGTCTGAGTAATTTTATCTGTGCGGGTCGGGCAGAAGTGAAGATTGAATTTACAGTATGTAAGGTACTCTTTTGTAGAGTAGGTAGCCTACAGAATTATTTCAACATGAGTTACTATTACGAAGGACGAAACTGGCAATTGGAATTAGATGCAATAGTCTATAGTGCGATAATATGCACAAAAGAACTGAAGCTTGTATCGAAATGAACGGCCACCATTTTCAAAAATGAGTTTAAATATTCATATTATGATTATTTTTCAATTTAATTTCTTTCTCTATATAGTACGATAATGTGCTGTAGACAGTATAATATACACTGCATAATGAATACATTCTCATGCATAACTCAGTTCGTGAGTAAAAAAACTTATTCTTAATACTGTACTGTATTTTGATTAAACAAAAACCTAATGAAAATTATCGAACTCAAAATCGCGATATTTCCTAGTTTACGTAAATGGATTAACTACTTTTCTTCCCTCCTATACCTAGTAAAGTGATTTGTTTGTGTTTTACGCCAGTATCATCGAACTCTAGTCGTGGAAGGGGATAGCAAACTGTGTTTCCGGTTCTCTAAAGGTATAGGCAGGTTAATATTAAAAACGTTAGTAAAAATAAAATGATGTCCCTGTATAACATTATCATTCAAATTCTTTTCGTAATAACACCATTGGAGTAAATGTGTTTGCTGTTCTTCAAAAGCAGAAAATGGAGATTACAGAAGGTGATAAACTAAATTACAAAATACAATAAAATGAATGAATATATGTCGGTATTAAAATGGTAATATAATAGGTTTATAATACTATAACAGGTGTCAATCAATATTATTTTTCTCTTTTACAAGAAGTTTAAATATTGGAGTAAAACTTATATTTCTTTAATCGAATTTCTGACATTTAAATTCATGAGACAATATGGCACAGCAGAAGAATGTAATAAAATGCCACATAATTTATATTATAAGATGCAAATTACTTCGTCCCCCCCCCCCCCCTATCATTCACAACTTTTATATCTACAGTCTTCGGATAATTGCATGCCTTATTTTTTTTGAAATTACGAAGACAAAATTACAGTTTATTTGAAATGTTCATGCTTTTAATATCAAGTTTGTGAGTTTTGTGTTGTATGTATTCATCTGCACATGCATCTTTATCTTCGTAACTCATAAGTATTTGATTTTTCTGATATTTTCCTTGTTTACATACACTACAGACACACTTTTTTTCTGACTGATGCGAAATGTTTCGATAAATTCATTGTTTTTTAAGACTGTTACTAAATAGTGTTACAAATAATTAATAAATTGATTGATAATTATAGCCTACCTATAATTGTTATTGAATTCTCTTTTTTTTTCATTATATGCACAAAATAATAGTATACCACATAGCACAACTTTGTTCAGGAGGAGATATTAAAGGACCTCGTCAGCTTAGAGTGTAAAGCTGCTAACTAACAAAAAGATAATTTTACAGGGGAAACAAAAAACTGATTAAAAATTTACCCTGAAACTTTAGGACAAAATCCAAAGTACTGGTAGTACATCTTTTGATTCTGTTCATTAATAGATAAAAAACTAAAATTACAATATAATGTATTCTTATTTATGTTTGTTTTTGTAATTTAGCAGGATTTTGCAGATAGGAATTTTTTTTGAGTATGGAGTTAGGGAGGGTTTTCAAGAAAATTAAACAAATTAATGAAAACTGTTGTTTTACTTACCAAAGTCTATTATTTCAAATGAATGGTTTAACATATAATCAGATGTAAAAATAAATAATTTACATAATTAATCTAACTTATCTTTGACATTCTTTCAGTCTTTCTTTAAAAAAAGCTTCTATTCCAGACATAGTTAACAAAATTGAAAGGAAAATAAAACGGGAAGTAAACATTCTCTTTTACTGTTATGAAACACACTTTCTTAGGAATTAACTGAACATTTTCTTCTTTCCTATTTTAATTCTTAAAATCTTCACAATGAAAAATAATAATTACATAGAAGTAAGGAAGTCAAACTCAATATTTTCTTAATAATCATGCAAAATGAAATCAATATTTTCTACTGAATAATCGATAAGTTATCTAATTCGTTAACTATAAATTCTTTTCAGTCTCCATTTAGTTCAATGATTGGTCATAATACTGGAGGTAATCTTCTGGTAAAGTATTCTTTAAATATTGCAAGTCTCAAACTTTCTTGCAGAGATCTCCTTTCTGTTTTGGTGAAGATTTTGTTAGTCTGTAAAGAGCAAGGGAACCATTGATGTCTATTTTCTTTGTGGTATTTTTTCCAATCATCTGGGAAACTCAATTAGATTGAATAATATGTCACCATCTGGAGTGTAGTGAAAAGCTGTTATGTTGGTAACCTTAGGATCGCTTCTACCAGGGCGAATGCTATTACAAAATTTAACCTCATCGAATTTAAAAAAAAAAAATCATGAATTAAGTAGCCTATGTCACATCATCAATGGACGGGGCTTTTTTCTGGCTGATCTGCAGATTTCTATGTAATCTGGTGATATGCTGCTATTTTTAAGAGCCCATCCAACTGTGAATGGATGCAGTCTGCTTTCATTTGGGTGTGTTCAACCTAAAATAACTTTATGTTCTATAACGATGTTGCTTTGCAAAGACGGTCACAATTGTTTGAAGATATCTAGAACGATAGAAACCCCATTTTTGGGTCGCAGAAAACGTAAATCAAATAAACTAATAAAATTAATAATGAATTATATGTAGCAGCAAACATCATGCAAAATACTTCCTGAGTACTGAAATGTACCGAAAAAATCTACTAACCTCAGTACCTAAGGTTAAAAAATTGAAATGGAAAACTAACTGAATTTCTAATTACTTTGACATTAAAGAGTAAGTGAACAATCATAATTATACACACCTCTGCAATATTTTAGTCATTTAAAGCTTGAATAACAGCAATTAAAAAAAAAAAAACAAACAAAATGTGCATTAGTAATAAATATCTTTTAAAGGCTTTAAGTTAATTTTAAACTAATATCCTTCAAAGCTATAAATAAAGATTAAATTTCTTTAAGCCTTAGTAACCAATTTACTCCTATAGAATTGCATTCTATTATCATACAAAATATGAATATAAGACCTCTAATAAATTTATTCATTCTTGATAGTAGAAGAGAAATAATTCTCCAACATGTTTGACTACACGAGAATACGAGCAAAGGTCGAGCACACTATCCACACAAACAGTTGCTATGGAGTTAGCAGCGAGCTTTGAATGAAGTCAGTGGCGGCTCCTGCATATTTCTTAAGAATAGGAAAGCAGTTAACAGCGCAAAATTACACCTTCTTGAGAAAAACATGCTACAAATTAGCCTACATGCATACATTTAACACCAGGTAGTGTTGGGGTTGGCCTTCCTTTCTTTTGTATAGCAATAATCTGTTTTTGTAAACTGAGCTTCCTAAATTGTCCAAAATATAATATTTTTTCACTTCCATTCTTTGTTGAATAATTGCACAAATTAACAATTACAAGGAAATTCACAACCTCACAGCATTTTTCACGCACACTACAGCATCACACGTGTTGAAAGAGACCAGCTACTAACACGTAACCAGAACCGTTTTACGGAAATGAGAATGAGAAATAATCTGTTAGGAAAGCGAGAAAACTGCACCCACCAACGTGGTCTGTGTTGTCACATGTACATTTTACAAGTTCAGTATCACATGCTTTTGAAGAATGTCAGTTCCTGTAAAGTCATACTACCATTATTGTTCAAAGCTTCCAATGGCCGATTAATTTTTTTATGTTAAAAATAATGTAGTTTGCAGTATTTTCAGTTTCAAAGATATTTGTGCAAAACTGACAACTTGGCTGTTGTCCTGTCTAGTAGACAATGAATGGAAGTGAATTTCAGGGGCCAAAAAGATCTGAGATACTAATGTAGAACTACTTCCTCTTTGTTTTATATAAATCCAACTTGAACTTTCAGATATCCTCGAAAGTTTCAAACCATGAATAGTGGCTTTTATAAAGTGCAATGAATAAATATTTTGATCTATAATTTAAAAAAAAAAAAAAAAATTATATGGTGTCTTTCATAGCTTTGCGTTAAAACTGTTTTTATTGTCTCTCCTCCTCGATGTGTTATAGTCTGGTTGAATGCAGCATCGTTAGATGGCAGCGGTAGCGAATTTGCTGCATGACCAGTCGGTTTCTATTTCCCGCCCATGACTGATTCAGAGGAGGATCTCCTCCCTATCCGTTCATTTTACTTGCTTTAAAACTCTGCTTCTTTCTCTGGCCGCTAGCGCGCTGTTGTCTATGTGTGTTAACTGCAGTAAAGTAGGAAAGGATTGACTCTCCTCCACACAAACAATCTCGCATCCTTCTCACAGTTTTCTAGCAGCACATGAGTGCACGTCGTTAAAAACTCGATCAATCGAGGTTTTCCTATAGCTGTGAACTTAAAAATTATCGAATCTTCGTCGAATTTCAAAGCATATATTTCATTTGGTATTTACATTCAAAAGAAAAAAAAAATGTGAGGAGGACGTTCCTCCCTTCCCTCCCCCAAGGAACTGCCACTGAATGAAGTGGATTTGGCAGTTTTACTCATCACGCGTTTTTGTACGGTTACAAGTTGAATTGTTCCTAGCTATTTTTCCTATGCGTTTCGTCATTTCATTCCCTTTCAACTGATACTACTGTATAATCCAATTTTAGAGAAAAAAATGGATTTACACTCTAAGCCGACGATCGACGACCTGTTACATAAAGATAAAATAGGTAGTCGTCTGTGATTTAATATGCTGGTACACATTTACTAGTGAAGCACATTTTGACTGTAATTTTAATTAATGGAAATGTTATTCATTATTCAACGAAGAAACTTTACAATGTGCATTTCAGATATAGTCTTGAGAATGAACTTCAAAGTACGGAAAAATAAAAATGTGTTAATTAAAAATTTATGACTCTCCATTTTCAGACTCATTCTTCTTATTTCGAATAATACAAATATATATTATTTAAAAAAAAAAGTTGTTTCGCTATGTTGCTGAATTTATATATGTTATATATATGTACATATCCCACCCTTTACTATATTAGCCTAGTATTAATGTATGTATCTTCCCTTACCCCATACTTCCTCAGATTTGTTGATATGAATGTACAAAAAGAAAAATTTTATTAGGACACCAAATATTGTCATTATTCTGTGAGGCGAACGACTTCACATTAGCCCTGAATTTTCCAGTGTTAAGATGAGATGAGGTGTATAGGCAGCCATTACATATCTTGCTTGTTGTGTTTGAGTGTTATGCAGTCCTGCAGGATCAGTTGTGTTGCTATAATTTGTGTCCTTAAACGATTGAATAAATTTAGGTCAAGACATTTCCACGTAAATTAAATTGGATGACGATGCTTACATGATCTAATTCGTAGGAAAAACGCAAATCTTAAAGTAAGAATTCACATAGAAATCAGGCAACATAAAATAAATAATTTACAGTATAGACTTTACAGAACCTGTGCTAATTATTTATCTAATGCTAAAAGAAAAATTGCAGAAAGTTCTAAAACAAAACAGAAAATGTCTTTACACTATCATACATTTATGAGTTGGATGAGCTCATAAAATTGTTATTATCCATGGTATTTTTCTTTCATAAAAAATGTATAATTTTCAATTCTACGATTTCTTCTCACATGAAGAAAGAGATGATAAACAACCATCTTAACACAGTAGGGGGACCTTGCTGTTGTGACAAGCTTGGAGATACTGCAAGATGGATTTGTAAATCTAGTATATTAATTACTGATGCACATCTTGTATATTCATGTCTTACGACTTTTCGAGAGTCTTTGATCTGAGTGTGGAATGTATTATACAGTAATTCATTTTGAATCTTGCGTACACTACTTTTAACACTTGAATATAATTACCGTAAAGTGGGGTGACTTTGAACGCCGAGGTGACTTTGAACAGTAATTTAGCGCCTTTCTAAATTAAATGCTGTACCCAATTGCGAAAAAACTGAACTAATTTATTGACAAATTAAACAGTTTTTTCGCAATTGGGTACAGCATTTAATTTAGAAAGGCACTAAGTTACTGTTCAAAGTCACCTCAGCGTTCAAAGTCACCCCACTTTACGGTAATTGATTAACTAGTGGACTTACTCGTGTTAAATATGTAAGATTGTGCGGCTTACAGCTGTTTCAGTGCTTCACGCACCATCCTCAGAGCCTACTAGATCTCGGCGTCATCTTGATTACTCAACATACCCATGAGCCAAGAACACTACAATGAAGAAGTGAACGCAATCAAATACATAGCACAAGTGTATTATTATTGTAAACAGAAGATGCTTATAGGTCCATTATGTATTAGTTTGTGTTATATTTGTATTGAGAGTGATGGTGGATTAAGAACTGGAATACATCTAATCCGCCATGACGTGAACAATGATTGATGAAATAAATAAATAAATAAATAAACATAGCACAAGAAAACGGATACAATCCAAACATAATAGACAACATCATAAGAAAGACATAACAAAAACTTAACAAGCACAAAAACACGCAAAACACAACACAAACACAAGAACACAAGAAATACATCACACTAACATATGAAAACAAAAGCACACATAAGATCGCATCTTTATTCAGAAAGCAGAAATACAACATAACATACAGAACAGAAAACAGACTACAAAGACATCTCAACACACAAAAAACACAAACAAATAAATACAACCACACAGGCGTATACAAACTCACATGTAATAGTTGCGATAAGTTCTACATAGGACAGACAGGCAGATCATTCCAAACACGCTACAAAGAACACATTAAAGCAATAACCAGAGGACACAATACATCTACACACGCCGATCATATGACCAATGCTAACTATACATACAATAACATAAATGCGGACATGGAAATCCTACACATACAACCCAAGAACCAAAAACTCAACACACTAGAACAATGTGAAATATACAAACACACTAAAACACACCCCGATCAAATTCTCAACACACAGATCAATTTCAGTACACACACACTATTTGACTTCACTCTTCAACATCTTTCAACAATCAAACACACCCACATAACAGGCAGAGAAGTTCGAGATGATGCCGAGATCTAGTAGGCTCTGAGGATGGTGTGTGAAGCACTGAAACAGCTGTAAACCGCACAATCTTACATAATTAACACGAGTAAGTCCGCTAGTTAATCAATTAATTGTATTATAATTTTTCAGAGAACAGAACATTTATAACGCATATTAAACATCTATAAAAGAAGTTAACGTCAGGAATATGATAGTGTAAGGACACTAAAACAGAGTTTAATTTCAAATTAAATTAAGAACTGTGTTCGTATACTTAAAAATATTGCCTTCGAGTGTCACAGATTTATATACAGAACAAATTATCCTGTTACTTGCAATATCAGGAAAGAAGCATAATTTTCCTGTTTAATATATTGTAAGAAAATATAACTCTAGAAACATAACTATAAAAAGTTGTTTTGCTAAATTATTACCTCTCAGACGAGGATGACTTATAAAGAAATTTTATAGAAAAGTAAATTTGGAATTGGTAGTCTTGCAAGTCATAATTTTGTAAGTATTTGACAAGTCTTTATATAAAATTTATTACCAACGGCTGTGAAGTTTACATTATATATATAAGCCTGAACGAAAAATGAAATAAATTTGAATACTTTCTTAATAACACACGTTATTAAGAGCTTTTTGATAAAAATACAAAAGATTTGGTTTCACTTTTGTCTGAATATATTAACATTTTAGAAAGATTTTAATGGCGTTTTGTACTGCAGGACATTAATATTGTCCAGTAAATTGTATTTAAATATTAGAATATAACTTAATATTATTTTCAGTTTTTCAAACATAAGAAATGTAAGCTGTAAGTTCTTTGAAATTAATGGGATTAATGTCACACAATCTTTTCACATCATAAATGCATTTTTATATTGTAACAAAATAAAATGCAGTAGTATAAATAGATAATACAGGACAATTTTTAATATATTCATTGTAGCTTGTCATTCGTTATGGTTACAGGGTCTCTAAATGTTTGGGAAATCTGTAAAGGTTTTGTGCGCTTGTAAACCAACAATTTATTCAAAGTAGTAACTGTTGAAGGATTAATTCCCTACATTGCACCTCACCTGAGGCAGATCCTGTTACTAAAAATATTCTGTGGGCAGGGCTGAGCAAAATACAGACATCCAAGTATTTCAAATACAAATACAAAATACTTCAAATAATTGTATTTGAAATACAAATACAAAATACTTTTAAAACATTAACTAAAATACATTTGTATTTCAAATACTCAAAATACATTTGTATTTCAAATACTCGATACAATATATAGGCCTAAAGAAATAAGAATATTACTGAAAATCTAAAATATTATATTAATATTATTTTTACCTCGAAGTTTTATATAAACACTGTAACTGAAGATTCTTCCTTTTCCCAATCAGCAATGAAATTATGCTACATATTAATAACTACTGCTCCCTTTCAAAACAACCAGTTCCTCAAATGTTCATAAGATAAGGATCCCCTTGCTTGTGAATGAATAAATCCTGCAAAACAAAACAGTCTTTCTACAGGCGTAGAGAAACACAAACTTGTATTACGGTATATTTATAAAAGCTTGTTTCACTGTTGGGTAATTCTCTAGAGTGCATAGAGTTGTCCCTTTGCCATTGAAGAATTGTATGAGCTCATACAAGTTCTTTTCTTTTTGCTTTTTACAGTCTGTTTTATTTGAGTTGAAAACATAAAAATTGTTTTCATCGTCTTCATCGTCTGAACTGACCAAAGATGTAGCAGACAACTGCTCAGCAGATTTCACACACATATTCTGTGTCTTCTTATCATTTGGTGAGGCAGTGTCAGGTAGCCATCTCATCTTCAATGATGGGTGAAGCAAGCTGCCAAAATAGCTAAATTTGCTTCTGGGATCAGATCAAACATGACTTTAAATCTTGATGAAAGTGAACTTATTAGGACTGGAGTTACATGGAATAGATGGCGTAGATTACCAGGTAACAGAATATGTAATCTGTTTTTAAGGGAAATTAATGTGGACAAAAGTTGGCCATAATAGCACGTCTTCTCATTTTGCAGTAAATTAAGGGCTACGGCAATGGGTTTCAGGACTGCACAATATTCTTCAAGGTACTGAAACTCAACATCTTTGAAGGTTGGCAATCCCAGTTTTTCATATATACCTACTGTTTATATCATGTTTGAATTGCAATATTTGAGAGATTGAGTCATAAAGAGAATTCAATCGAGTTGGGCAAGGAAACGTTGATGAATATTTCAAGACATCTGATATAATTTCTGAGTATTTGAGTCTCCTAGACGCATTCCATAATGCTGAACATTTAGCAAGTGTTGGGTGATGGATCCTTGATACTGTTGGAGATTTCTTCATGGCATTAAGGAAATCAGTTGTGGCAAGAAAACTAAGTGTATGGCTAACACATCTGAAATGGGTAGGCAAATAAGACAAAAGTTCATTCTTCAAATCCAAATCCAAAACTTGAAGAACAAAAAGAAGAAAAAATATTTTGAGTATTTGAAATACAAAATACATCAATTTTATGTATTTAAATACAAAATACTTTCGAAAATCCTTAAAAATTACAAAGTACGAAATACAAATGTATTTCAAATACTGCCCAGCCCTGTCTGTGGTTATGTGACTACATCTTTCACGTCTCACAAGACAAGTTACTATTCAAATTTTTCATTTACTCTCTTGTGTGTGTATATATATTTATAGATTTAAAAAGAAATAGATTAAATGCTGATAGCTTCACAAGCTGTGTGATTGCAAGACAGGACTGTCGTTAAATAGACTGGGTGTCAATGCAAAACAGGACTGTCATTAAATAGACTGGGTGTCAATGATGTTGACAGATTACTCTATTGCCTATATCATTGCTGTCATTTTATACGTGTTTGAGACTTGGTTATCTTATTAATAAAAAAAAAATGCGACTGAAAATATAAGGGATCATATATGTTTATTTAAAAATCAGGGACATTTCTTAAAGAATAAAATGTATAAAGTGCCAGCTGATTCCGTTCGGATGTCATTAAATTCACATTTCTTTACACTCGCTCAAGTATGAAGCAAGATAGACTGTCGTTACTAACATACTACAGTAGTTTGTGTTTTTTCGTCTTGTATAATAGCTTCTTCGTTAACTGTAGGCTAGCTATTGATATGTCACACTGCCAATCTGTTTACCACAATCCCATTGTTTGTTGATGTGAATCCTGATACCTACAAGTTGACCTCCACAAAAATAGCAAAAGTAGAAAACTGTTGTTCTAGGAGGTACAGTATAGCCAGAATAGAAACCTTTTGTATGTAAATAAACGTTGAGGTACTGAAAAACACGATAGATTATTGATTATCTGATAACTATAGAGTGAGTGTTTGAAAATAAAATAAATTGGTGGATATCAAAGGTTTGTCAATAGGATGCTTCACTTAACTATCTAGTTGGGATGCTATTTCCCTCTTTTTGATGGTTTTAGTCTGCGTTACTAGCCATATGATTGACGATTTGCTGTTTCAACGATGTTTAATCCATAACCAACTGTGTGCCGTGTGTGAAAGTGCTACATTTATGTTTTCATTACATCTTATATTTCATTCATATAGAACCAAAACTATTATTTATTTTGTGTACCTAATTGCTACAAAATTCTAAGTAGAAATTACAAGAAAACTATTTTTTTTTTATTAATTAACATTCCATGGTATTCATACATGCTTACAGCTAGAATATGGAACAAGTCAATAAACTTAATACTATTATAAAATCTTAATTTATAGTCACAGTCTAGATGAAATATATACAGACGAGATTTACAATATTGTCTACTAGTACAACACATAGTTTTAGTATCAATTTCATGAAGTGTTATTGAATGTCATGAAATCACCTACAGAATAGAAGGCGTGAGAAATTAGGTACTTCTTTAATTTGGCCCTAAATAATTTTATATTTTGAGTTTCATTTTTTATATCGTTAGGGAGGCTATTAAAAATTTTTACTGCCATATAACGCACTCCTTTTTGATAGCACGATAGACTTGCCGATGGAGTATGAAAGTAATTTTTTTGACGTGTATTTATGCTATGAACTGTTGAATTAGTTACAAAGTTTTCACGATTACATACGAGGAAGATTATTAATGAAAAGATATACTGACAAGCCATGGGCATTATTTGTAGGTTTTTGAAAATAGTCCTATACGATTCCCTAGATTTGGCACCTACTATTATTCTAATTACTCTTTTTTGTAATAGAAATATATTGTTACTATCTGTGGAATTTCCCCAGAATATTATTCCAAAACTCATTACCGAGTGGAAGTATGCAAAGTATATTGTTTTTAAGGTATTGATATTTACTATCTTTTGCATAGATCTAATAGCAAAATAAGCTGAATTTAGTTTGGGGGTAATACAATACAATACAATACAATACAAGAAAACTATTCAGTAATGCTCTGTAAAATGTTAGATAACAAAATATGCTCTGATAGTGGAAATTGGCATCTGGAAGAAGCTGATAACCTGATTTATAATCAGTGGTAACATGAACAGTAATTGGAAAAGAGTTGAAGTTTAAATTCTTGCATTTTTATGATGATCATTTTTTTATTAAAATGTATTTCAGTCTTATAAGTATCCTAAATATGCTTAGCTGTACAAATACGATTCACGAAGTCAAATTAAGCAGAGAATTTGGTCTTGTATTCAATATAAGTCGTAGGTTCGTGGTTATTTGTGGAATGTTTGTAAAGATTACTTTAGCTGGCAGCTGGTGAAATCAACTTCGTGTAATATAGAGCCACTTACTTGAGTAAATTTCGCTAGAATATAGTGAAAATAATTAAATAAAAGCGAGAAATATGAAATAATGATACAGACTTGTTTGTCTTTGTGGTATCATTGCCTATACTTTTCGTTAATTTTTTTTAGTCATTGTGCTTAAGATAGGCTAGTATAAATGCAGTTATGAAACGGTCAGTATTATAGTGAATGAAGGCAATCCTAATTATTCTTGGAAGTTTAAATTAAGCCTTACATATTTTTCTCACTTGGCAGGCCTACTTTTTTTTTAAATTCAGAGATTGATATTGCGCAGGGCAAAATTGTAAAAGTATCATAATTTGTCTGAAATCTAAGATTTGGTGACCAAAACTAGTATTACTTCTTTGGAAATATAATATTTCGTATGTCTGAGACATGAAATAGTATGCGTAATGGTGTATACTGGTACTGAATTATGTTAAAATGTCGAAGTATAATAGAAACAGCTCACACAATGAATATTGAAACGTTGAGATATTTGCCGTCAATTAAGAAGTACGATTGATTTGCAAAGCTGAGAATATTTTTGTTACTTTTCACTTCTTTCGTTTTGAAATGTTACAATACTATAATCCATAATGGCGTGTGTGTGTGTTTGTTTGTTTGTTTGGGGGGGGGGGGGGAATGAATTTGCCATAGTACTCATCCTTGGTATGTGAGGGACTTCTTTAGAAGAAAGGTGAGCTGGAAATTTTGAATACCAGTGCATTCTTTTATTTAAGGGGAGAGGATAGTAATTTTTAAAACTTTTTTCTTATTTGGTGTAAAATATTAATTTTTTGTATGTAGAGAGCTCATGGCTATAGCAACTCAACAAAATATAAATATTTTGAATAAATTATGTGGGAGGCAGATTTGAAAAAAAAAAATGTACCCAATGCAGGATTTTACTAAACTCGATATATCTAAGCCATTTTTAAAGATAAATTCAAACACTATGTTACAATTTATTTGTAAAAGCACGCTTTACAAACTGTCTGTAACAGAAATTTGATATTAGTTCCTACATTTGTAAAATAAACAATTAAAATTTAATAACATTTTTTTTTTATTTTCTTTCTTGCAAACAGAGAGACTTATTTTTAAAATGAAATCAATTAGGGAAATTCCGTTACAGAGAAAAGTTTCCTAGTAGTCTAGAGAATGTGTATTCTAAATTTCATTCATATATCTTTAATAGTTCAAAAATTATATCGATTTTTGTCTGGCTATGTAGCGAAAAAAGTAAAGTTCCAGAAACAGCAATCAAAAGGGGGTGTGATTTAATAATCCAGAGCGCAGGAACTTGAAAAATGGCGTCTCAACATCCAATAAGGGCACAAATACCCACACAATGTTATACAATGTATTCCACACACATCACAGAGTATTTTAAAGAAAAATTTGGTTTAAAAAAAAAAATGAAGTTCCGGAAACAACAAACAAAAGGGCGGTGTGATTTAAAAATCCAGAGCGCAGGAAGTTTAAAAATGGCGTCTCAACAACTGATAAGGGCACAAATACCCACAAAATATTATACAATGTATTCTACACATATCACAGAGTATTTTAAGGAAAAAAATTGTTTTTTGAAAATTTACTCATTTTTCACCAAAAAATACCATCCTCTTCCCTTAAGGGTATACGTACGTAAATATTTAAAAAAATATATATTCTATGTTGAATCTTTCGTACACTACTTTTAACACTTGAATATAAATAATTGATTAAATGGCGATCTTACTCGTGTTAATTATGTAAGTATGTGCGGCTTATAGCTGTTTCGGTGCTACTTGACACCATCCTCAGAGCCTTCTGTGTCTCGGCACCGTCTCAACTTCGCTGCCTGTTGTGTGGGTGCGTTCGTGTGATGAAGAGTTATGTCAAATAGTGTGTGTGTTCTGAAATTGATCTGTTTGTTGAGAATTTGATTAGGGTGTGTTTTGGTGTGTCTGTATATTTCATATTGTTCTAGTGTGTTGAGTTTTTGGTTTTTGGGTTGTATGTGTAGGATTTCAATGTCTGTATTTATGTTATTGTATGTATGGTTAGCATTGGTTATGTGTTCGGCATATGTAGATGTATTATGTCCTCTGGTTACATCTCACCACACAAACAACACAAACAAATAAATACGACCACACAGGCGTATACAAACTCACATGCAATAGTTGCGACAGTTTCTACATTGGACAGACAGGCAGATCATTCCAAACTCGATACAAAGAACACATTAAAGCAATAACCAGAGGACACAACACATCTACATATGCCGAACACATAACTAATGCTAACCACACATACAATAACATAAATACAGACATGGAACTCCTACACAACCCAAAAACTCAACACACTAGAACAATATGAAATATACAGACACACTAAAACACACCCTAATCAAATTCTCAACACACAGATCAATTTCAGAACACACACATTATCTGACACAACTCTTCATCACACGAACGCACCCACACAACAGACAGCGAAGTTTGAGATGGCGCCGAGATCTAGTAGGCTCTGAGGATGGTGTGAAGTAGCACCGAAACAGCTGTAAGCCGCACATGCTTATATAATTAACACGAGTAAGATCGCCATTTAATCAATTATTTAAAAAAAATATATTGTTTTTGTATTACAAAATTACGCAATTTTTTCTGAATTCAGTTGTATATAGTTTATTTATTTATTTGTGCTATTTAAATGGACATGTTCTAACACAATATTGGTCAGCTAAGACATTCATTTTTAACTTTTTCCACACATTATTTCATAACTCCACAAGCATTCGTGATAGAATGCTGAAATTTTGCACACTGATTTCACATCCATTTGTGCAACAAGTAGACTATAATAATACCCATATCTTTGAAAAAAAAAATAGGTCACAAAATACGATATAAATTTTAATATGTTTTATATATAGAACACATAAAAAATTAATTATATTAAAATTAACAACTCTAAAAGTCTGAGAGTAATCCACGTTTTAGAAATAAATGTTTATTACATGCAGTGAAAAAATTAAAGATGTCTGTGAAACCCTAACAATGTTATGGTTACCAAATGATATATAGTGAAACCTGTTCAAGACGGAAGTGACATGGTCCTAATTTTTTTTTTCCGTTGTGAACAGGTTACCGTGTTATTCAAGTGTGAAGTTAAAATGGAATATTTTATCATTTGTATAAACGAAAAACAAAATGGCATGCCGCAAATTGTAGGAAGTAGAAAATATTCCGTTTAACACTACTGACATTAAATCAGCTTCCTGTCGCTTATTTAATTGGTGAATGATCTTGATGAAAATCTCATTTCCTGTATAAATTGTATAAACACTATAACGTTTATTAAATACACTAAATTTAATATCTATCACTATACTATAATATTGTACTGTAGAACACCGCACATTTAATTGGACTAAGAGCCATCATTGACTCACTCATGATACGGTCTTTATTTTTCAAAGTGTTACACCTGAGTTTTACAGTCCTAAATTTCAACATTATTTCCTGTATGCTTCGTTTCTCATTTTTCTCGATAACTTTTACTTCATCACTTTAATGATAGTGCAACATTTTACGCAACTTTTTTTTTATCACGAAATCACTAAGTTACACTTGCCTTCTACTGTTGCAAAATATAGTTTATATTAAAGTAGTGTGTCCAAAATATTATTTCCATTTTGAACAGCAGCAGACAGTTTTCGTTTCCGTGTTGGACAGTTATTGTTTCATTGAGAAAAAAATATACACAATGCATACGAATTTCGCCGGGACTAATAAATTGTTCCGAAATAGACAGGATTCCATATTATTCGGGTTCCGATTTGAACAGGTTTCACTGTAATTGCATTTTTTTTTCACACTCTGATAAAACTGGCTTTTAAAAATTATTATTAATACCGTAACTTTTTTTATACTTTTATCAGCTATTTAAGTTCTAATAAGCCTTGTTACAGTACATTGTAATTTTTGTCCACTTATGAGTTAATTTTCTTTAGATCCTGCATTTTCTAATATTATTCACGTACATACACCCTTAGGCTGTTCAATCCTATGATTTACTGTAGTAGTTCCACATACCACATACAGTTTTTATGTAATCTACTGCTAAAAAATAGATTTTTATAAATATGACGCCAACTGTTTTCTACGATAATCTTTCTTATGCAGCATACTAAGCATGAAACCTATCAGAAAGAGGGAAAATATACCACCCTATGTCTTCTTCAAATAGAAAAATGTTTGTGACAATATGAGTCACTATTACATTTCCATTTAGTAGATAATGAATATTGGTTATCATTTAATTAATCTTTTGATACAAAGCACGCAGACTGTGTCATTTGTACCTGCTTAATTATACTAAAGAAGTCTTAACACAAAACAGAAATATGGCGTCCGACTATAGAGTATTTACTGTTTAATGGATGCACAATTCGAACGTAGAAACACTGTGTAAGTGCTTGCATAAAATTTATTGTTCCTGTAGATAAACGTTTACTGTTGTTTAATTAGTGTTTCCTGAACGTTAATCTTGATTCTGATTTCACAAAAACTCATTAACATAATATAGTACTAATTCCTGTTCTTCTGTAAGTATAATTCATAATTCAGTACTCTCACAGATCGAAATACATAGTATTCACATTCTTTGTCATAAAATTTCAATTCGGAGTTTTATTTTACTCAGATACAACATAGCCTATTTAAATAAATTTTAGTAGGCCTACCGATACTGATGTCATATTTTGTAATATTGTTTCTTGATTTAGAAGATATTTATTCTATTAACTCCAAAAGCAAGCTGTGTTCGCTGCACTTCGGAAAATAGACTTATTTATATACGCCCTAAATTTTGTCGATATGTGAGATTTTCCTTTCACTTGAAGTGTCTAGTAATTAAGAATAAGCAAGAATATCGTTCACACATGGATGTAAAATAAAACATTGAATTTGACAATTGACAGTTTCAAATCTTTTATGATTAACAGCGACTACATCACAATTTGCCCAAATCTGCTTTCATGAAATGCAAATATGAGTAACAAAACAGTAAACGGAAAAGGATTTTATGTGACAGTATTTCCTCTTTTTGTTAAGCAAGTCATTCGCTTTAATATGTCGAGAAATTAATTACTACAAGGAATGTATAAGACGACGTAAAAAGAAGTGATTTTATGTAAACACTGTTATGAAGTTCGCATAAAAAACATCAAAGATATAAGAATAAGTTATGTAGAAAGAAAGTAAGTACCGTACTGTATCATAAAATGTACGTCATAATATGATTCAGGTAAGATGTAAATAGCGTTCTTTTATTTGAAACATATGAAATAAGTACCAAACTTATGGAAAGACTGTGCTACAGAGCTGTTAAAACGAAGCTGCACGGAAAAAGTGCGGGCGTCTGGCAGTCCACTGCTACCGCGGTGACGGGCAAGTTCGCATCCGCGTCTCCCGTACTTGTGCATACGAAGGAGTCTGACGTGTGAGCATTGTCCGCTGCGCCGCTTACGTTACCTACGTAGTTGTTTGTTAATCTCAGTTGGAGAATATCGTTCGCGCCTTTTACACGTATACATAGTCATTCTTAAAGGTGTGTAAACGTTAATGTATACAGTTGAGTGATTATTGTGTGTTGAGCTATAATGCCAAACAACAAACATTCATTACGTGAGCGTGTTTATGTGCAATGCGTATATAAGAAGCAAAAAAATCCTGTGCGAAGACACTACGCAAATTTAAAAGAAAGTTTCCAAACAGACCAGTGCCTATTGTGAATACCGGTACGCTTTGAAACCTCGCTAAGCAATTCAAAGAAACAGGCTCAGTACAAAATCGAAAACCAAACGCAAAACGTTTTGTTCTTACAGAGGAAAAGTTATATGAAATTTGTGAAAGGTTAGAATATACCCCGCAGAAATCCCTAAAACGTTTAGCACAGTATCTGTGTCCTCTGCCAGAAAGGCAACAACATTATTGAAAATTGAAGCACTAAAAAAGTAGGGTTATAGGAAAAATCCCCATTCTCTAGAGCATGGGCGTCCAAAAGGATCGTCTGCGCCGAATCACTTGCAAGACGCTACTTGCGTAAGCTCATGACCTTGGGTGGGAGGGTTGAAGATGTAGGTAGCGACAGGTGAGTTAACTAGAACAGTGGTGGTTTATTGTACTCTAGACATCATCGGGGAAGTTTGTGTACTTTAACTTGATTCAAAATCACAATTTGTTAATTAATACAAATAAAAACATAAACAAACTCTAGGCGTTGGAATAGTGTGATAACTACCTGTAGTATAAACCATTAAATAGATTCAAAACACTTTGGAAATAAACTATTATGAACTACAAGGCCCATGTAAATGGAAATTAAATACATAATCATCATTAGTCTGATGTAAAAAACCAATATTTACGTCTAAGTATAATAATGAATGAAATGCATTCTACTGAAATTAGCCTTCTTCAGTTTCACATATTTGTTTCAGTAATATTGCATTGAAATCCGGAGTTACATCACACATTGGTCCGTCATGCGGGTCCTACATTTTGACTTTACGCTGTTTCGAATTTTGTTTATAATATTACGTATCAACACATCCATGATGTGCTGAAAATTCAAAGTTTTCTCATAAAGGGCTTCTTGATGAAAATGCAATGTACTGTGTAGAAATTTGATATCTTTAGTTAAGAAATCCTGTACTTTTAGTCTGCCAATTAAACCCTTTTTCTCGGAAATAACGGAACGGCCTCCATCAGTTGCTATGGACACTAGCTTTGACTACTGTAAATAATTATGTTCATTTACGCACGAGCAAAGGTCATTGAATATTTCTTCTCCAGTGATGTTAATTTTTAAAGGAATCCGGTCTAATAAATATTCTTCAACACCTCGTATAAATACAGATACTGAGCCGTACCTATCAAATCATTGCTTTCATCACAAGCAAGAGAAAAATGTAAAACGTTATCAATTGTAGCATCAATCTGCCTAGATATGTCAGATATTTTAATTATTCTTGCAACAGTTTGTCGAGAAAGGTGTAAATTGTTAAAGTGTTGCAATTCTTTGGGGCACAAAATTTCTGCGACTCTAACCATGCATGTTTTTACAAACTCGCCTTCCTGGAATGATTTGAGAGATTTGGCTATCTCCCATGACACAGTTTAACTAACAAATCTTTTTGTGTCGTATCAGGTGCAGGAACGTCAATATGCAGAGCATGCTTATTTAACAGGTTACTCAGTTCTTTTGCCTGATCTACTCCTGGAATAATGAAGGAATATGCATAATAATAATAATAATAATAATAATAATAATAAAACGAATAATAATAATAATGGTAATATAATATTCAATAACGCTAATATAATAATATTTATAATAATCAATAATACATTTCATCTCAGCATATTGAGAATGCCATGCAACAAATGACGTTTTACATTCCCTCGAAACATGTCGGAAATTATCTTGGAACATATAAGACATTTTATATTATCACCATCTTGAAGGCTACATTAAATTTGGTGGTCGAAGGCTTGGACAGAGACATTCGTAAACCACCTTATAAATCCAGTACCGGTACGCCCACTACTGCCTTGTTTACTATATCAAGCACACGCTATGGCAATCAGGGTGCCTTACGGGGGAGGAGGGCGAATGGAGGGGGTTACATTGCAGGTTGCATAGTGACTACACAGAGATTCGCGAATCACCTTTTGGACATCTCTGCTCTAGAGGAACTAAAGGACTATGTACGTGAAAAAATCGAGGCTATCAGTGCTGTGGAACTTAAGAACGTTATTCATTCCTTCATCAGACGATGCCAGTTGTGTGTGACGAATGGGGTGCATTTTCAGCATCGACTCTGAGAATGGTAAGTCCAAATTATTGCACATTTATTGTTGTACGTATTGTTATACTGCTTCGTATGCACAAGTGCCAGAGAGACAGATATGAACTCGTCCGTCACTGCGTTAGCAGTGGACCGTCAGACGCCCGCACTTTTTCCATGCAGCTTCGCTTTAACATTTCTAGCAAATGCTTCGACTAAAAATTTACTAAATTCCAATACAGTAATTGTAAAGGAAATTGTAATTTTAATAATATCGTAAGAAATATCAATTTTAGTTAATATGTGGACTTAAATATTAGTGTTTCATTCATCATTTTAACGTTTTATTACTACATTGAAGCTTCTACGAGCATTGTATATTGGAAGCAGTTTTCTCCTATTCTTCATTAGTTCAACGATGACTTTGTTCTGCGTTCTGTAATAAATTATTACTAAGATTAAAAAATGTAACAATTTTTTTTTGCATAATTCTATAAAAATGTGTTTAAAAGAGATGAACACTTAGGCCGTGTCTCAAAGCTACATTTTCAGCTGGAGTGAACTAGATTGTTGACTAAATAGCTGGATGTGACGTCAGAAGTTATGGTCCAAAGCTACATAGTGCATAGCAATCAAGTCCGTAGTAGCTAGTATACGAAAATGCTCGATTGTTGACTTGTTCACTAAACAAACATGGATACCTCATCAGCAAATGGGGTTATGAAATTTTAAAATGCTTTGGAAGTGAAATAATGTAAATGTGATGTAGAATAACACGTTAACTTTGAACACTGACATTGTTAGTACCTTCTGTACAATGTTTTAAACATTATTGTAATATATTAAGCCCTTATCTTTTCCACATAAGTCGTAATGAAACTGCATTAGGACACTGCCTTCTTAATTCAGTGCTGCACCGTGATGTCATGGTTTTTAGAAAAATAGTCAATGAAGAAGGCCATGTTTCAAGCATACATGTTCAAAGCTCCCTGGTGTGTAGTTTACAAGTCACCTAGTTGCTAGTCACTAGTGTGTAGTATGGACTTGAGCTTTGAGACACGGAGTGAATGTTCTGTCCTTAGCTATAACGTTACTCGTAACTCTATTTTATAGGCTTTCAGTTTAAAGTAATCTGTCTTTTTAATTTATTGTTACGGTATTAAGTAGATTTTGAAAAAGTGTAGACTTAATCTGAAGTTTGGTGCCTGTTTCATGAAAGAGGTAATGTATATATATTTCAAAGAATATCTTCCCCATCCTTATGTAAATGTTTAATTTACTTCCCAAAAGTTTTTAGTGTATGTTTTTTTTTTTTATTTATTTTTTTTTTTTTTATTAATTTGGTGAGAGAAATACCTGTCATCATAAAAGGCCTAACCCATTTGCTTCTGTTTAAAATAAAAATACAACAGTAATCATTTCAGTGTAAATAAGTTTCTGGTATCCACAATAATAATATTATTGTCAGACATCCATTTTTACACTAAAAACCAAGAAATATGATCTGAACTTAGCTCCAAATGATATTGCAAACTCATTGTTTGTTGTATAGTAGTTTCAGAATTATGCGTCCATCAGTGTATTTTAAATGTTACCAGTGTTGATAACAATTGTGCTGCGACTTTCCTGTAGCATTATCTAAAAAGTTGTTCTGTTTATTTTATGTTAAAAGAATAATTATGTCTTGTGCAAGAAACACTAAAGATTTAGACGAAATGTAATGCATAATTTCCATTAGGATGCTAACTTATAATTAAGTCTCACTGTTTATCTAGTTTGAGACGTAAGTAATTTTCTCTTCGACTGTTGAAGTTAATAGACGCGAACTGTATTCTTAAGCTTGGCCTGGAAACATGTACTATTGACCATTGAGATCTCGATGACATATGTGCTGAGCATCTAACATGTTTTTATAACTATAAAATTTTCTTCATTAAACTTCTCTGCCGTCAGGTTTATGAGGCTATTCTGTGTTTGGTAATCTGTGATAAATAGAAGTAATTCAGAATAATGAAACTTAGTGATACGAATTACGATGATGATGATGATGATGATGATTATCATCAATCAAATCTTATAAGCTGTCAAAGCTTCTGTTTGCTGATTTAATAATATAACACTATTACACTCTTTCACATTCTTTTTGATTAATTTTTTTAATTGTCTAAATATCTAAGCTTAGATCTTGTTAGTGGTCTCGTCTCTGTAGGAGTTTCTCTTTCAGGCCTCTCCTCCACAAAGGATAAAAAAAAACCACCCTTTCAATTTCTTCTTTCATTTCTTTTCTGTAGTAATAGAGTATTTCTCAATTATTTCTTTTAATCTTAAACTTAAGAAGAGGGGCAATTTCTCCCCTGCCCTCCTAAATGACGCCTCTGAAGTATATCAGATAGATTTCAGTCAATTACCTATTTCATACTTCCTAGATTTCACTGCTGCTTTTATTTTCTCTTATAAATTTGTTGCCATAAAAACATTTTGCAAGGGACGGGATATGAACTTATCCTTTTATTGAAGTTCTGTGCATCTCAAGAAGTTTATCCATCCCTGGATTTTGTATCAAGAGAAGGTACGATCATGCTACGTTGCATGCTAACATATGGATGAATAAACTATGGGTACCGGTACTTAAATTTACATTATTTTATATTCATTTTATTCCGCAGAACGATATAAATATTAATTCTATGGAGTGTAATAGGTACTGGTGTTTACACAGTTTAAATTTTAGTTAAAAACTGAATGTATTGAGACAGAGTGTAACTGAGAGTACAGCGCTATCGTTGGGCTCGGTTGAATCGTGGAATTATTTCATAATAATATAATAATAATAACAACTGCTTCCCATTGGAGGTAGCCCAGAAGGACTCAGTATACTCTCCTACATGAATTTTACAGTATTAAATGTTTACATAAATTTTGTAGAAAGAAAATTAAAATAAACATATATGAATTATAAAGTGAAGAAAAGAAAAAAAAATTAAACAGAGTGAATATGATGACTCAGAATTTGGCAAGAGCGTTTCAAAATTGAGGTTATGATGTCAGTAGTAAGTGTCTGTGGTAGTTCAAAAGTCTTCCTGAAGCTTTCAAAGAGCTTGAGAATCACACCACGAGCTTCAATAAGAAGATCAATCACCTCAATGTCTTCAAGCTGGTATTTTGCTTTGAAGTAATAAACTGTTGGCAGATAAATGTTTATTGTCATCCTCCGGCTGGCTACTCCCCGTTTCAATCCTTATGGTAGGATCAATTATATATCCTTTCTTGGTAGTCTGGGAATACGCTATGATGTCAATACATCTAGAGGAGCCATTAGTAGCAAGGCAAAAAACTTCCTCTTCTACTATCCAAGACTTTTTTCTTAAAGCAGTTGCAATTAAGGATCGAACATGATGGTGTCTGGCATTTCGGAAGAGTAAACCTCTGTTACACTGACCTTGGACATGGGCAAGGGTTTCAGTCTCCAGGCAGCCATGTCTGCACCGGGATCCGTCCAAAGAGCGACCAGGTACTCCTCTAACTGCTGCTAAATTGGCATTCATTTTGAGGCAGGTTACCCATTCAGATGTAGATAGTCCAGACTTATTAAAAATCCAGGCGTTGGCTTTAGGTACTTGGCTGTACAATTCTACACCTCTGCCTCTTCCAGGCATTACTTTCCATGATTCGAATTCTGCATTTCTTAATTCCTCTCTTAATTTCCTAGTCACAGATTTACGAAGTTAAACTGGACAAGGGAGACTTAGATGTTGACAGGAAGAATTAAGTTCAGATACAAACAGTTTTAATTTACGACTTGTAGCCTTATATACAGAAAATGTTAAATGCTCCTTTTTTTCCTAGCCTACTTTGAAGTAATTATTTGATCTACAATGAAATGTTTAGTTTAATAACGACAAAAATATGAACTTCATTGGTACGAGGTACGTACATAACAATTTCATTCTCCAATGTGTGTCTGTTTACAGTTTACTCAATAGTAATACGTCTGAACTTTGGGCTTGATTTCTCTAAATTTATGGATTCTCTTACTATTTTCATATGTTTTTACAAAATATTACATGTTAATGTTTGATTACGTATATAAAACAAAATCAATTATTTAAAATCAATTAGTTCACGTGGAGACTTGTAAGAGACTTGATTATGATTTATTACTGACGATATGATGGTCAGACTAGGTTAGGGCAGACAGATTCTGACATTGTAAATACAATTCAATCAGTATACATTGGATAATGCTACAGAATTGACATTGCAATTGATAGAATTGTTTGTCTTATTTGTAAAATAAAGTTTGTAACCCTGCTCGAGATGAAATTAAACAAAATGAAAATGGACAGCCGGTGTGAAGAAAATGAATGTAAAATTTGTTTTGAAATTTGGCTGTTTGTATGTAAGAACCCCCTACACGGAAGCTTTTTGTATTTTTGTACATAACATAATGATTCTGTAGGATAATGTGACAATTAAAGAATTATATACTATGGAATTCTGTGTTATTTCAATTATGACTAACACATCAATAGTATAAAACTTATTATAAGTTATAAGCTCATAGGCGGAGTTGTGGGCAAACTTGGCAGAACTCTTTTTTTTTTTTCTATCAACATTAGAAAATATTGAATTCAAAACATTTTTCTTGCTTTTGTTTATGATTAAGCTTCTATGCTGAAATTGACGAATTAATGCCTTCAGACCATGTTTCTGGACTATAATATTTATTTTAAATTTCTGAATGTACTAGGGGGATCCAGGAAATAATGACCGTTCGCGCATACCCGCCGCGCAGCTGACTCCCCTTCCTTGTTTGAAGGTCAACTGGCTTCCTTAACATGTGTTCTCATAATGTTGTGAGTACTGGTTGCAACAAGTCGCCATTGTGCATTTTGTGTTACTTCAAAATGAACGACGTGATTGATAATCCCGCCTGTGAGGTGAGGAGTGTGATTCAATTTTTGAATGCCCGACATTTGAAACCTGCATAAATTTACCGGCAATTGAAAGAAGTGTATGGTGATACTGTAATGAATGAAAGAAATGTGAGAAAATGGTGCGAATTGCAAGACAGGCGCACATCACTCGACGAATTGCATATTGCCTTTCCTGACATTTCTTTGCTTGGTGAAATTGTGTCGCAACATCTTGGCTACCACAAAGTCTGTGCACAATGGGTTCCACGGCAACTGAGTGACCAACACAAAACTCAGAGAATGGCCTCAGCATTGACATTCTTGATGCGATATCACACAGATGGAGACGCCTTTCTTGATCAAATTGTGACTGGTGATGAGACCTGGGTGTCTCACAACACCTCAGAGACCAAGCGCCAATCACGTCAGTGGCATCATCCCTCATCACCCAAGAAACCGAGAAAATTCAAACAGACTCTCTCAACACAAAAAGTCATGGCTACTGTCTTTTGGGATCGCAAAAGTGTTCTTTTGCTGGATTTCATGCCAAAAGGCACTACGATCAATGCAAATCGTTATTGTGAGACTTTACGAAAACTACGGCGAGCCATCCAAAACAAGAGGCGAGGAATGCTTTCGAGAGGAGTTGTGCTTCTTCACGACAACGCCCGTCCGCACACTGCTGCTTCAACTCGAGAATTGCTGGATCAATTCGGTTGGGAAATCTTTGATCATCCGCCCTATAGTCCAGACCTTGCTCCTAGCGATTTTCACCTTTTCACTAAGCTGAAAGACTTTCTGGGTGGTACGCGTTTTGGAAGTGATGAAGAGTTGAAGAAGACAGTGAACACCTGGCTTAATGAACTGGCGGCAGAGGAGTATAACACGGGAATTCTAAAGCTAGTGAACAGATACGACAAATGTTTAAATGTAGGTGGTGATTTTGTAGAGAAGTAAAGGAAGCTTCAGTTATGTAACAGACTTTGTTTTTTCAAATAAATATATTTTTTTTAATTATTACAACAAAACGGTCGTTATTTCCTGGATCCTCTCGTATAAGAATTTCTATACCTCATTTGAGGAATGGGAACAGTGTAATGTTTCTTTTGTAACAGCCTGTACTTATGTGTTAGAATTCTGCAGATGTTCAAGCAACCACTTGGAGAAATATGAATAACATACTGCACAACAATGCAGAAAAAGAAAAGTGATCTCGGTATAATGTGTAAACATAAAGACAATATTAAATAAAATAATAATTAGAATTTATATTTCATATGATATCTTGCTTTTTTTTTAAAATGAACAGATAAATTAAATGTAAAATTGGTCTCCACTGTGGACTCATGGCTAGCACGTCTGGCCATGAAACGAGCGGGCCTACATTCAAATCCTGGTTGGGACAAATTACTTGGTTGGGGTTTTCCCTCAACCAATTGAAACAGAATTGCCGAGTAATTTTCGGTGTTGGACCTCGGACTCATTTCGCCATCATTAATTCACATATAATCATCCATACAATACCCTGGGTTAAGTTCACCGTACGGCATACTATACTTGTATGTATTTATTTACACTGCAAGTGGGCAAGCACCCAGTGGCAGTGGTATATACAATATAAACAATACACAATAAAATGATAAGCAATACACAATACAATTTTACAACACATATAAAATTTTATACACAATACAATAAGAATACACAATACAATTTAACACAATAATAATAAAACATAAATAAAATACCTAATTTTACAATACAACCTACATAATTATGCATAGGCCCTACATAAGTTTCAATAGTCTTTCACTTTACTTTCATCTCATTTCCTGTAGTGGCACTATGACGCATTTCACTGACACTTTAGCACACATTTCACTGACACTCTGTAACACATTTCACTGACAGTATAGAATACATTTCATTGACGCTATAAATTATCACTGATCGGAACTGTTCACTGCACTGTAAAACCATAACTTCACTGACTCACCTCGCTTCACTGATACAACAGTTCAAATAAGTCAAATAATTACACCCTTATGCATACTTATAAACAGAACTACATTTAAACTAAACATTTCTAGTCTAAGGCCCTCTTACACGCTATTTTTAAATAATTTACAATTCAAACCAAGGAAGTAAACTCGTCAGGCTAGATAAATACATGTCACCTTAAAAAATTAAATGTTGAATGTCACCTTAATTTTAATTTTCAATTTATACATAACTTTTTAAGTTATTCTTGAATCTCCTTAAGGAAGGACAGCCCTCAAAGACCGCTGCAGGTAGGTCTTCCAATCATTTATAGTTCTATTTAAAATGAGAATTTACCTACATCCGTTTTCTGTTTCCTACATTTGATTTTAAAATCATGATCGTTCCTACCATAGTATGTTGGCTTTTCTAACCGAGCCGTTATGTCTACTCATGCTTTCTGACCTAGATGTGCTCTATACAATGATGTACAAGAGCGCAGCCGTTCGGCTACCCAATCATTCACAGAAGAGTGGTAAGCACAATAAGCCTCAGGCTGCAGTGCAAGCCTTCGAGTCCCTCCTTCGTAATAGAGGAGAAAAAAATAAAGTTGTCTGTACGTTTTGAAAGTAAATTAGTTGTTCTATAATGGGTGATGCTCTATCTTGTAGATTTATATTGGCTCATGTTGTCATTATTTCTAATAAAAGTTTAAAAATACTTTATGTATGGAGCTTAAATCCATTGCACTTATCTGCCATATTAGAATGGTACTAATATATTAACTAGTAATTGTTGGTAATTCTGAATAACTGTGTTCTTTTGTTACAATTTCACTTTATTTTACAATACCTTTATTAAATTCTTAATGCTATTGCGGTAGGCCTACTATTTAATTGATAAAATATTTCCTTTATTGAACAAACAAGGAAGTTAATAAAATTAAACTCGTATTATTTTGATATAACTGCGCCGTCTACGTGAAACCTAGAGCTCAAGATGACAAATTATGACTTGCATGGCAAGCATAGTTACAGATCGATTTTCAAAGCTTCCCCCCCACCCCCAAAAGCATGTGGGCTATTCCATATGAAATCGATCAGTAAAAAACCTCGCATTTTTTTTATACTCTAATTTTTTTTCCCACTTATACAAGGTGCTGAGGGGAGTGCATTTTCAAAAATATACTATCGAAAGTCAAACGGTTTTCGTATTATTGAGCGACAAATTTAGCGTATTTTATAAAAACAAGCCTCTTTCAGCGCTCAGAACTCTGGAACCATTTACTGCAGAACATTGAACGAGAGCTTATTTTGAAGCTGACATTTGGTAGGTTATGTTAAGAAGTAATCCTTATTTTTATTGTAGACAGAGAGACAGATAATCTGATTTTACTTGCTTTTAGGCTTTTTGGCCATTTGTAAAAATGTAAAAAAAAAAAAAAAATATTGAGAAAAAACCTTGCATTATTAATTCGGCATTGTTTGCTTAGTGATTCGGCAATAAGTTTCGAGGGTATTAAATAAATTATGAACGGCGCAGTACCGCATGCACTGACCGAGAGCTGAAGATAAGCGAGCATTGGACGTAATTTTATTCCTGTGTTTATGAAAACTTGTGATAAAGCTAGCCCAGCCATGACTGCTAGACGACACATCACATGTTTGTCTCCTGGCCTTGCTTGTCTCGACTACCTCCCGTCTCACAGTCAGCTGGTTAGTTCACGCGCGTACTATTTATTTTCTTTATTTGATATTTTCAATACTTTCTTATCAACATGCCACCAATAAAAAATATGTGTTTATTTGTACTTTCAATGCGGAATCTAACCATATATTTTAAAAATATTTTTTCGTGGGCAAAGGCGTCTTAATGAAGAAAAATATAAATTTCTCCATTTCCATAAAAAGTAAGAAAAACTGTTTACATGTCAATATAAACTTTAACTTCTGAGCATCAAAATAAACCATGATTTTGATCATTGGGTAAAAAGGGTTTCGGAGCCACAACAGTTTAAAGTTGCTAATTTTATGAAAATACGATAAATTTTAAAATTATTAATTTAAACACTATTAAGTTCTGATGCCTCAAACATTGCACCAAGCATTATATCACAGTTGTCTACGGACAGAAAAAGTTTCATTGTATTTAAAAATTGCGAGGTCAATTTTCTCTATATTTCGGTCGATTTGAGATGGAATAGCCTATGTTTCTTTCATATTAGTCCAGGGCATATTAAATGAAGAAAACTTGTGTAAAAGGTTCGAATTAATCATCAATTTTATTTTAATTATAAACCAACATTAAAAGTTCCCAATTATTCTTTCCCTTCAGTGAAATAATAATAATAATAATAATAATAATAATAATAATAATAATAATAATAATAATGATAATAATAAGAAGAATAATAATAATCCGTGGCGCTACAGCCCGTGAAGGGACTAGACCGACCAGCCAGCTGCTGGCTTCACGCCCACATGCCGAAGCAGAGGTGGACGATCATCCAACCAGAATGAAGGTATCGTGTGGTTAGCACGATGATCCCCCCAGCCGTTATAGCTGGTATTCGCAACCGGATTTCGCTATCTTTCGTAGCTCCCCAAGTGCATCACGATGCTGGGTGGGCACCGGTCCCATACACTGGCCGAAATTTCATGAGAAAATTTCTTCCCCCATGAGGACTCGAACCAGCGCGCATTCCGTAACGCGAGTCCTAGGCGAGATGCCTTAGACCGCGACGACACGGCGCGGGACCCTTCAGTGAAATAGTCGTACAAAATTCCGTACGACATGGAGTGCGGTCGTACCTCGTACAATTAGTAAAAATAGTCGTATGCGTACGACTATGGTCGTAGGGCCTACGTATGGCAACCCTGGCCTTGCAGAATGAGGAGATTATCTCAATCAGCTGCATTTGGACGAGGAGAAAGTGTGAGTGGAGTGGTGTGACGTCATTGATAGACTTGGTTTTCCCGATAAAAAAGAGAGAGAGAGAGAGAGAGAGAGAGAGAGAGAGAGAGAGAGAGTGTGTGTGTGCGCGCTGTGCATGCGCGCGTGCTCGCGCACGGGCGCCACTGTGTTCAAATGTTCTCTTTCCTCAGCCTAAACTAACATTGTAATGTCGCTCAAGTGAGTCTAGCAATAACAGGTACAGTTGTGCCGTAGCTGTTTGCAATAACAGCAGAGAAAAGGCTAAAAATGAAGGGAAATAAACAATTTTCCACATTTTTCCGAAAAATAAAATTATATGCCAGAAATGGTTCAAAAGTTTCGCAGAGAGTTGTCACGTTTGCTACGAACATTTTACTGATGAAGATTATGACAGGGATTTACAACCAGATCTCTTTAAATTACCTTGGGAGAGAAAACTGAATGAGTTAGGCGT
Organism: Periplaneta americana; assembly: GCF_040183065.1. Taxonomy (NCBI): domain Eukaryota; kingdom Metazoa; phylum Arthropoda; class Insecta; order Blattodea; family Blattidae; genus Periplaneta; species Periplaneta americana. Next base: position 178,320,130 of record NC_091124.1, read on the forward strand.
TGCTTATTTAGGTGTAAATTATTCTGTCTTTGGTCTTCTTCTGATTTGGGATCTCCTACAATAAAAACCAATAGAACAGTCTCACAGTGTGATTCTAAAGAAGATGGGTTAAAATATCTAGCAGGATGGGTTGCCGGCAGAACTGGAATGCTACAAAAAACAATGGAGAATTCATGTTGTTTTCCAGAGTCGATTTCACATTATCTTTTGGTAGTCTGACAGAACCTTCAGACATTTGGGCTTTGGATGCTAAGCTATTAAATAAATTATTCATCATATTTCACAAAGAACATTTCTTAAGAAAATTGCTGTACTTTAATATTCGCACAATCCAATAAAGTTGTAGAAGTTTATATTTTACAAAGAACATACGTCAGAATGAAATATTTAAAAATGTGAAACAAAGCCACCAACGTAGCTCAGGCGGAAGTGCGTTTGCCTGCTGATCCTGAGTCTCGCTCGGGAGTGGATTCGATTCCTACTTAGGCTGATTACCATTTGAATACTGCATTAGTGAATTATTTAGTTGTATTATCATTGAATATACTGTGCATTGAATCGAACGGTACGTATTTATAATAATAATAATAATAATAATAATAATAATAATAATAATAATAATGGTTTATTTTAACTGACAGAGTTAAGGCCATTCGGCCTTCTCTTCCACTCAACCAGTATAATAGAAAATTACTACAATGCTATGAATATAACTTAATTAATCCACTGAAGCATTTTAATACTGCATTAGTGATTCATTTAATTGTAATATCTTTTAATATGCTGTGTATTGAATGAAACGTTTCGTGTTTACATGCCGTTGACGCATTCTAATACTGCATTAGTGATTTATTTAGTTGTAGTATCATTGAATACACTGTGGATTCAGTCAAGTTCAGTTTAGGTTTTATATAACCGAATCCATAAGATAGCCTAATGTACTGCGTGGAATTTTCAGGGAAGGATTGCAATTGTGAGAAAATATGGAAACTCCTCCAAAGAAGAAACCATCCCCGAAAGTGTACAATTCTCGAAGCAGGAAGATAATGTATAACGTATTGAAATTTTGTAGAGAGGAAAAAAGGGCGGGTCTCATTCTACCTTTAGCAATAGCAGTAGAAAGAGCAGCAAAAACCGTTGGAAAAACAATAAGAACAATTGGGAAAGAGTGTGAAAGAGCAGAAAAACTAGGAATTCAAATATCAACTCCCGGTAAAAACCCAAGATGCACAAAAGTAGTAGAGCTAGATGACTTTGACAAGTACGCTATTCGGAGAACTTTTCTGGAGTATTATGAACAGGATAGAGAAATTCCTACCCTGAAAAAACTTATTTTTGCTATAAAAGACAGCATTCAGTTTCGTGGGTGTAAAACCACACTTTGGCGTCTAGTGAAAGAAATGGGATTCAGGTTTAAGAAATGTAAGAATGTCCGGAGTGTACTAATGGAGCGTAAAGATATTGTCGCTCGTAGGGCAGCTTATCGTAGAGCAGTGCGCAAAAATGAAAGGGGGCAAAATAAACCTGTAGTATACACCGACGAGACATGGGCTCACACTCACTATACTGTCTCTAAATGCTGGCAACACAACGAAATACTACAGTAAGTTTCTTTTTAAATGTTACCATATACCATAGACACAAAAACAATATTGTAATTTATAATACAGTACCTTATATAGGCCGAAACTAATAATTTATGAACTATTATAATTATTAACTGTATAATATTAACCTAATGTAGGGGAGAGTTGGTCAAAACGGGATACTTAACACGGAATCTTGTATATTTCCTGTTGAAGTGATAGGAAACAATTCAATTTTTACTTATGAATCCACTATTCTATGTACTTTCATAATACATTTTGATTTTCACTTCTAATGATTTACCTAAAGTGGGAAAACAATTTTCTTGGAAAGTGCGCAAGTATCCCGTTTTGGCCGACTAGTTGGGTAAAACAGGACACTTATTTAAAATAAAGCAAATATTGTTAAGGAACTGAAAAAAATGTATGTGTTTTTATTAAAATGCATAATGAACATACCAAAAAATGTTTTGCATCACCTGTCAACCAGACCTTCAATAAAAGATAAAAAGAAGGAAAGCTAAGGAATGAAAATATATTTATTTTTAACAGTTGTTGACAAAATTATAGCAATGGTATGGATGGTCAAATGGAAATTCAGTATTGGCTGGAGTACCAAATCTCTATCCTAGCAACTTCAATAGAGTGTAGTGCTTCCTCTTGCGTTGATAATGCTTGGACTCTTCGTGCCATACTGCCTACCATCACATTTATCAACTGTTGATCCATTGTGTCCCATTCTTCAACAGCAATTCTGCATATGTCTTCGAGATTGCGTGTGGGGTCAGGGCGCGCTAGAATGGCTCTCTTTAGTTGAACCCAGACATGCTCAATTGGATTCATGTCTGGAGAACATGCGGGCCATTCAAACCTGGCAATACCTTCACGATTATGGAAGTCATTGATAACAGCCGCACGATGGATTCTGGAATTATCGTCCATAAACATGAATCCTTTTCCGAAGTGCTGATTAAACGGTGCTACTATGGCTTGAAGAACGTTGTCCCTATACTGTGGAGCCCTCAGCATTCCTTGGATCGACACCAATTGTGTCCGCGACCTCACATAATGCCACTCCAAAACATCACTGACCCACTACCTTGCTGCATTTGATTGTAGGGGTGTCTGAGCTGTGCAGCATTACCTGATTCTCTCCACACACATTGTCGATGATTATCTGGCGCAAGGCATATTCGGCATTCGTCCGTGAATAGAAATTTGTGCCAATTTTGTACAGTCCATTGGTGATGATTTCTTGCCCAGGTGTAAGGTTGGCCATGGTGCCTAGGTGTAAGAGTTGGGCCTCGCCATGGACGTCTGGAGTGCAGTGTGCTATCATGTAATCGGTTTCAATCAGTCTGATTGGATACGCGTCGCAGTTTGAAAGTCATTGTTAATCATGCCAGCAGTATTCTCAGCGTTTCTCGTGGCAATAATTCGCAGATATTGGTCATCACATTCTGTTATTGCACGTGGACGACCACTACGAGGCATGTCGTCGACATTACTGTGTTTCGGAAGCGATTCCAGGTTCGTACCACATCACTCTGGTTCAATCCTAAGCGCCTCGCTACTTGCCTTGAAGACAGTCCTTCCTGACATAGAGAAACAATCCTCGCACGGTTGAAGTCCGTAATTGACCGCCTTGCTATTGTTCAACCTCTTTAGAATGAAATAAAACTGTTTTACCCTGAGTTATTCGCTGAGAGATGAGATTTCTTGCACTTCTGTTTACATCTGTTTACTTTTTCAGTCGGTTTATAGGGTAGACTTCTACTGTTTCTCAACATTGTTTACGTTTTTCAGACAGTTAAAAGGATAGCTTTGAAATGTTTTATGGATATTTCTTGAAGTGGAGCGTAAATACCACTTCTACAGGTGATGCAAAACTTTTTTTGATGTATTAGTAGTACTAAAATATGTATGTGGGCTTAAATGAAGAATATCACATTATTATACGTAAGGTCTATCCTGTTTGTGGACATTGATTCATAGTCCTATTGCAGAATTTTTCATTTACAAAAGTTACAGTAGAATTATTCGCAGTCTTCCGATTCTACACTACTGCACGCCTGATGAGCCCATTCTTGGCATTGAGTACACTTATTTCATCATCCCTCTTCAGATTTTGAATTAGAGAAGAGGTGATTACAATAAATGCACGCCTCGTTGTCTTCATCCTCTTCTTCCTAACTACTGGCATTGTTTGTTGTCATAGCGAGAACATATTCAATTCAGAATTTAAAGTGAAATCCCACATATGCAATGCATGTTGGATAAAACGGGATACTATCCCGTTTTGCCAAACCATAGGGTATCCTGTTTTGTCCGACTGGGAGTTATGAAGAAAAACATGGCGTCACAACAAAACGGTAAAAGCTACAGCGGTTTTCTTTACAAAGAATTAAAGACTAATAATGTTTTATTTATATAAGAGGCTTACCTCTTCAACTCTGCAAATTTAATTCCAGAATGTGCCAATTAAAATCAGTCGAAACAATTTAGTTAAGCAGCTGATTTCAAACTTTTCTCTACACAACAAAAATTAACGTGTTCGGTCTGCATGTGAGCACTGCATAATGTCCCCTTCTAGTCTAAGAACAAAGTCCTCGCATCATTCGGTAAGTTGCAGCACTTTCCAACGAAATAAGTCGGGTATCCCGTTTTATCATACCATCCTGTTTTATCCAACTCTCCCCTAATACTGTTCATTGTCAGCTACTGCAGACGCCAAGGAATCCTGTTATACTATGATCGCTTCCATTCTACTGTTGCATGGTATGCGAGAACCTACATACTGTCTATAACATTGCAGCACGTACTGTACCATGTTCCCTACCCCCGCAACTCCTCTTGCTGCCCGCGTCGCCGTAGTTCTGATGTAAACAGAGACGGTAGCGACTTTACTCCGAGAGGTAACGTGAAGTGGAACAGGTAGTTTCCAAGTATTGTGTCTTATTTTCGACACCCTCTACTCATAGGCGGAGTAATGGAGGTTCATGGGGGCCATTCCCCTCCAAACTTGTTTAAATTTCTTTTCTATTAACATTAGAAAATATTGAATTCAAAAGATCTTTTTTGCTTTTGTTTATGATTGAGTTTCTGTGCTTAAATTGACGAATTGAGTCCACACCTGTGGAGTAACGGTTAGCACGTCTGGCCGCGAAACGAGATGGCCCGGGTTCGATTCCCGGTTGGGACAAGTTACCTGGTTGAAGTGGGCCTGGAGAAACATTGCCCCTTCTCCGAGATCAAATTTGACTCGAGGATTTAATTAATATATTATATTGTTACCACGTAACTTGTGGTAAAGTAGAACTTCCTTGGAGGAGTGGAAAAATATAGGTAAACAGAGAGAAATAAATTACAGATAGAAAGAATTGAAGATAGAGAGAAAGAAAGAAATTAATTAAAACAGACAGACACACCGAAAGAAATGAATAAAACAGATAGGAAGGTAGAAATTAATATAGAAAGGAAGAAACGAAGAAGAAAATAAAGGAAGAACGGTTGAGAGTAAGGAAGGAAGAAGAATGGAAGGAAGGAAGGAAGGAGCAGAGTTAGGGTTGCCAGATGTCCCGATTTTCATGTAAAAGTCCCGAGTCCCGCTTCGATTCGAGGCGGGTCGCAAAAAGTCCCTCCTTTAGAAAATTAACGTCATTTGTATAATTTTTTCGTTACCGAGTAACTATTTTGACCTAGGATTAAATAATTACAACAAATTTAAATTAATTTTCTTAACAATGTAGGTTTCACATAGAAAAAAAAAACTAATATTTTGGCAAGTAATAGCTAATTCGGTGGAGAATATGATATTTTTAAACATTTAAAAAGAGACGCTCTTCACAAATGCATGGCAAAGAGAATGGAAGAATGCTTGTTGAAAATGCTAAAGCCCAGTAATTAATATGTAGGAAGTTCTGAAAATATATGCTGTACTGTATGTTAAATTATTGATTTGGAGCAGTAATATGCTAAGGTACAAAATGAATACGAATTCAGGATCAGTAAATTTTATGTTATTGTTATCAATTAATAAACATTGAAATTTAATTATTTTGTCACATCTGGTGCTATATTTTTTAAATTTGTGCTTTACAATTGATAAAAACAACTGGGAAAATCTCTGAGACAGAAGTACTATTAAGTCATTAAGTTAATAATTTGGCATAACATATTATTGCCACAAGTCCTTCAGAAAGATGCCAGAGAAATGTGATGTAACCTACAGCCAGATAAATATTGTTTTGTACTTGGAAACATGTAGCTAATATGTTCTTCTTATTAAAACTTCAATTTTGAATATTATAGATATATTAATTTGTCCTACAGAATTTATCTGTAATATTGACGCTTAATATTTTAGGAGAAAAATTCGCTCCGGCGCCGGCGATCGAACCCGGGTCCTTGGTTCTACGTACCAAGCGCTCTGACCACTGAGCTACGCTAAATTTTGAGATAACATAAAGGGATATTTTTTATTCTTTATTTTTTGTAGTCATGAAAATGTCAACTCTGCCTTTATTCGTATCATTCTTACTTTAAGACAAAACATAAATACTGTACCATATATTAAGATAGAAAAAGAATGTCCCTCCTTGGTATATATAAAATTTGGCAATCCTGAGCAGAGTTGTTGTGATTAAAGAAAGTAAGAAAGGAAATATTTTGGAATACTTGTGATATCAGCGTAAATTTAAAGAAATCTGTTTGTTTATTGAGTTGAATGAAATTTCGAAATTCCTTAATCGACTTTTACTGCGAAGTGAGCTTGATAATATCGATAACAGGCCTCAGCTGCCCTTCACTTCTTGCATTTCCAGAACCCACACGTCCCCATGCGTGAAGATGTGCGTGTACATCACAACTTTCTATCAGGAAATGCAAATTTGTGTTAGTAAACGCGACCAACAGTTTCTCTGCACACGAGGAATGTCAGGAAGCTGGTGCCGCTACTGGGCATGAGCATGACGTGTAATTATGGATGCGCTCCTACTGGCATATTAAATTATGACATAAAACGATACACTCTTTTGGTCTTTCTCAGAACATCATTGCATAACACAAAAACATATGACTAAGTAAACGTGAAAAACAAACTCATAGGACGTAGATGATGTGATTGAAAGTTATTGAAGCTATATTTCTTACAAAAATGTTGGCACGAAACAAAGACACTTTCAGAATTCTCAAAAATAGAAGCGTGAAGCAGTGTTGCCATACCTACTGATTAAGCAGGAGATTTCCTTTTACAATTCATTTTTATATTTCAATATGACTAGTGAATTATTAAATAAGTAAAAAATAAATTTTCAATCTTAAGACATATCAACTTGCAAATGTTTATTTGCTATTTAATAAGATATATGAACGTTTTCGCCGTTTGAGGCATCATCAGATATAACAAAAACATATAATCTGAACCTATAATAATAATAAATTATGCAAATAACAATCATAAAGAACAATATATGTATGCAATGCATGAGATGCATGAGCTTTATGTAAAATGTGACATAATACAGAATAATTGTTGATATAATCTTTAGATTTGAAATTGAATTGGACGGATATTTTATACATATAGCTCATGTTACAAATAAAATATATAATTATGATTAAAATTTGTCAATAATGTTAAAATTTATAATGATGATTGATAAAATAGATATTTTAAGAATAGTAATTAGTTGAGGATTGTCGTAGGGTATACGATAATTTGCGTAGCTGATGTTCGTGTGTTATGTATGTATTTCATTGAAAAACGTTCGCTAATGAACTAAATGTTATTTTATGCCGGAGTTTACTGTTTCAATTTATTATCTGACTTGATGACATCTTATTGATTATGAATGACTGTTACGTGCAATCAGATTTGTTGATATATTATTTGAAATGGATGCTCGTTGGTTATGGATGTCGTAGAGTATACGATGATTTTCGTAGTAGATAAATCGTAAGTTAAGTATGAATTTCAATCATTCAAGAGATCGTTCGCTTATGAAATATTGTTTGACGTTGGTGATTACTCTGATTTGATGACATCCTATTGATTATAGCTATTGTGCGTCATCAGATTTATTTGTATGTGTTGGTGTTGGTGGTTTTAAGAGAACTTACGATTTATCTACTACGAAAATCATCGAATACTCTACGACATCCATAACCAACGAGGCATCCATTTCAAATAATATCTCAACAAATCTGATTACACGTAACAGTCATTCATAATCAATAAGATGTCATCAAGTCAGATAATAAATTGAAACAGTAATCTCCGACATAAAATAACATTTAGTTCATTAGCGAACGTTTTTCAATGAAATACGTGGTACAGTCATTAAGTTCTAATACTGAGCGCATAGTGGCGTTAAGGTGCACTATAGCGCATAGGTGGCGCCATGGTATGATACCTTGTCAGTTAGTCTCTCGACCCAACAAGAGACAGTTGTGTGCATGCACTGTAAGCAGAACTACGGTCTTTGTTGTGACGGTGATTTGAATGCGCTCGTCGGAACTCGAGTATGTTGCAGTTTGAGCAACGGGCAAACGTCACGTTCTGTCAGAAATTAGGCGAAACTGCTATAACCGATCATAATTGGAGACGAAACATGGTGTTTCCTTTACGATCCGCAACTGAAGCGACAATCCGCCACCTGAAAAACGCCATTATTTCCACGACAGAAAAATCCGCAACAAGACAGGTCAAAAGGCAAGGTGATGCTGTATAACAGTTTTTTTTATTCAAATGGAATTGTTCACATAGAATTCATCCCACAAGGTGCAACTGTAGACAAGATCCTCTACAAAGAGATTCTTGGCCGTTTAAGCAATTCAATTCGTCGTAAGCGTCCTGAGCTTTGGCATAGGAAGAATTGGCTACACGACAACGTCCCTGCACATCGCTCCATCCTTGTCCAAGAAGAACTTGCAAGACAACAGGTCGCTGTTTTGCCACACCCTCCGTACTCACCTGATCTCGCAACATGCGATTTTTTTTTTCTCTTTCCCCTCATGAAATAAATCCTACGAGGGCGTAATTTTTATGCGGTCGAAAAGGTCATGACTGCCACAAGAGAAGCAGTACGGCATCTTCCTGCCAACATCTTTCAGCGGTGCTTCCAGCAGCTACACCAACGTTGGCAGACGTGCATAGCGGCCAACGGCGACTATATTGAGGGAGGATGTCGATCTGTTTAAGTGTACGCCGTATCACGCGGCATCTTCTGAGACATCCAGATTCTTGTGGGTGCCTACCCTTCAGGCGTCAGTGTCAGAACTTAATGACTGTACCACGTACATACATAACACACGAACATCAGCTACGCAAATTATCGTATACCCTACGACAATCCTCAACTAATGACTGTTCTTAAAATATCTATTTTATCAATCATCATTATAAATTTTAACATTATTGACAAATTTTAATCATAATTATATATTTTATTTGTAACATGAGCTATATGTATAAAATATCCGTCCAATTCAATTTCAAATCTAAAGATTATATCAACAATTATCCTGTATTATTTCACATTTTACATAAAGCTCATGAATCTCATGCATCGCATACATACATTGTTCTTTATTCTTTGTTATTTGCATAATTTATTATTATTATAGGTTCAGATTATATGTTTTTGTTATATCTGATGATGCCTCAAACGGCGAAAACGTTCATATATCTTATTAAATAGCAAATAAACATTTGCAAGTTTATATGTCTTAAGATTGAAAATTTATTCTATACTTATTTAATAGGAGATTTCCTGTTTTTCCATTGGATCTACTGCTCTACTTCTTTCTTTGTCAAAAGTCCGAATTTCTCCTTCGTTTTTGGCATGCTGCAGTCACTTAGTTCTATGCTAGGATTTTCAATTTATTAGATATTATATTATGTCACCATGTCTTACTTTTGCATCTTATACACAAGTCAAACAATGTTTTCATTTGTCCCCCAAACGAGCTAGAAGTAAGGATATTCTTCTAGCTCGTTGTGTCTCCCTCCTCATAACGCGTCGCCACAATGCATACGACACAAAACTTCAATATCAATGAAACGAGAGATGTACAATGACGATACCTGACGTCTACTTCGAGTACGAAACAGCTGACCTGAATAAACCAAGGAGGAAAACATAACGTGAGGCAGATATAAAATACTGCGGACGAAGGATTAGGGAAACAGCTGGAAGTGTCTGAGGTCAGGAGCATAGACAAGACTAATGGAGGAAAGGCAAGAGAAGACATGAGAAGAACGAGTGAAGGAATGAAGCGACTACCAGATATTAGTGATTGTGAGGACAGAATAGATAGGGCGTTGGAGAGGTTATAGCGAAGAAGAAGAGTGCTAAAAAGTGAGGGCAGGAAAGTTAGAGGTGGCAAAAGTGTAAGAAAAGGAACAGAGAAGAAAGTGTTAAGTGTAAGAAGATAGGATAAGAGTGTAATAAGATAGACTATCAAACAATGAATACAAGAGAATTAAAGTGAGAAAAAAAAATATATGTATGTACTGTATATATATCTGAACAAATGTGAAGTGGAATGAGAGAGAAATTGGAAGTGTAATTAAGTGAATTATATATTTGATGTTTTTAAATGTTATGGATTGGGAGTAGTAGCAGGGACTATAATTGTAGGAGTATTATCGAAATAAATATATGGATAGGGGTAATAAAATAGGAAATTTAGGAGCGAAGCGAAAAGAAAGAGATAAATATGTAAATAATCAGAGGTTAGAAAAAAAAAGTGATGTAAGTGTTGTAAAATAGAGTAAACGGAAAAGTCAGCAAGTAATGTAGGAGAAAATAGCGGGAAAACAATGATTAAGAGTAGGTAGGATTCGAGGTTAGAGAAGAAAACAAATAAATAACGCAAATTATTAAGGAAGGAATATGCAATATTTAATAGGAGTGAGAAATGGAAGGGAGACAGTCTAGGTAGGAGGGAGAGAATAGAAGAGGATAGAGGGGGAAGGACATATAGCAATTCAGTCATAAAAGAACATTAGAAAGTAATCAAGAAATTCTCGGCAAAGAATACACTAATAGAAAAGAGTTGTATGTATTAAAGGAATGGTGGATCGAAAAACAGAAATGTGAAGGTCCACCATAACTGTGAATTGTAAAGTTGAATGACAAATATCAATATCAATAACGCATCGCCACAATGATGCTTAAAGAGCAAGAACACGTGAAACAGTGAGAGAGTGAAGTGTAGGTAACGGTATTTTTGTGTTACATATCGTACACAGTGATCTTTTAAAATGAGTGAAAATGTCCCAGCAAGAAAGAAAAAAGTAAATACACCTTCCCAGAATTATAAATCAGAGTGTGAAAATTATGAACAGTTTAAAGGGTAGTTATGCAAAAAACAGGAAAAGGAATAATTTTTCGTCTGTTATAATCGCAGCTAATGCAGTACTGTCTTTAATATCATCTTTAAAATAAATCTCGTTCTATCGAAAGTAGTTTAATATACAAAAAAAAAACTCCTGATTAATATATTTTAATGGGAAACATTGTCAGCGAGACATTACTGTGTAAAAACAAAATTGCACGTCTTACTTACATACGCTGGATAAAGATGACAGTAGTAGTATTTAGCAAAATTGTTCCATTTCATTGGTTAGGGATGTGCTATATAGTAATAAAACAGCATGATCATTCTTACAGTAGACACTGTTTTGCGATTAATATTAAAAGAAGAGAAAATTAATGTTTAATTAATCTAATGTAATCTCCTGTTTTTTTCGTTGGTTTTCTCCTGATATTCGTGAATAGGTCGTGGCAACACTTGCGTGAAGTTAAAACAATAACAAAGATAATGACATGACCATATGAATTATCGTATTAAAGTTTTATATAACATTTATTTGACTCCTATACAATCTCGTCCAACATCCACAACATGGTCACTTTTGTTTCTTAGTCTCCTTCAGTATATCTCTTCATGAGCGTCAGCTCCTCTTCTACAGGGACGTCATTTTATTTTTACTTCAATTTTTATTGTACCTGAGTTTTTTAATGTTCTTCACTCCCACCCCGTCTACTAGTAAACTTCCAACCATTCACCACACAGAACCAAGTGTATACAGTCAGAGTCGCCTTACGGTCATAGTAAACACAAATAGTACTGAGTTAGTGAGTATAGTACGTTCCACAAATATGTTCGCGTTTTCCAGTGACGAAAGAGCTTTCAATATTGAATCATATTCTTGCACAGGTACTGTCGTCCGTTTTTCCTACGTTGCATCCCGATTTCCCCCACCTGCTTCTGCTCGCCCCTCTAAGGCTAGTAGCTGGGCTGTCTTAGCTCTTATCTGAAAACATTACAGACATGATAAAACTGACGTAAATCTTCAACATTATAGACAGTTACGAAACAAAACGACTCAGGCAATAAGAAATGCAAAACTGAGGTTTTTCCATGAACTTATAACACCGGACTCAGATTCAGCCGACCTGTGGAAGAACTTACGAACAATAGGCTTAGGGCGCAGCAAGACTCAGGTAAACGGGACACCATTCACAGTGGACGAACTGAATGACCACTTTGTTTTGACACAAACAACGGGCGTGAACGAAACAACAAAACAACATACAATTGACGAACTAAACAGTATTACCCTACCAGAGAGGGAAAAGTTTCACTTTCTGTACCTTTCACATGATGACGTAAAGAAGGCAATAAAGCGTATTTCGACCAAAGCTGAAGGATCAGATCGGATTGGAATAAAACTGCTCCAGAAAATTATTGACGTAATACTACCAACCTTGACCCACATTTTTAACGCCTCACTCATAACCTCTACATATCCTCGACTTTGGAAACAAGCTCTCATTAGACCTATCCCGAAAAATAAAATTCCTGAATCCCCAAACGACTACAGACCAATTAGCATCTTACCAGCTCTGTCAAAAGCACTGGAGCGCGTAGTACATAAGCAACTGACTGACTACCTCAATGAGCATTGCTTACTTGACGACTACCAATCTGGTTTCCGTGCAGGACATAATACTACTACTGCCCTTTTAAAAGTGATTGAAGACACTCGAGAAGCCAGCGACAGAGGAGAATTAACACTACTGACATTACTAGACTTCAGCAAAGCTTTCGACACAGTTGACACGGATCTCCTTTTATGCAAACTAAAAAACTACAATCTTTCTAACAGTGCCGTTGCTTGGTTCGATTCCTACCTTCGCGAACGCCAACAATGTGTATCAGCCGGTGGTCATTCTTCCAATTGGCGTACCGTCAAGGCCGGAATCCCTCAGGGCTCGGTTCTTGGGCCATTACTTTTTACGCTTTATATAAACGACGTAACAAAGATCTTAAAATATTCAAAACACCACCTATACGCTGACGACTTACAACTTTATATTCATTCCCGAACTTGTACAATCAATGACTCTGTGACCAGAATTAATGAAGATCTAGCATCTGTAGCTCAATGGGCGCAAAAATTTGGACTCAGACTAAACCCAGACAAATCACAAGCTATAATAATGGGCCACCAACGAGCATTAAACAAAATAGATCTAGCCACTGTATCAAATACAAAAATAAATAATACTACAATTACATATAGTAAGACAGTAAAAAATTTAGGGGTATATTTAGATTCAAATTTAAATTTTCAAAGTCATGTGACCTACATATGTAAGAAAACTTTTTCCATAATTCATTCCCTCAAACACTTAACCAATGTTTTACCTCTCAGCCTTAAAAAGAACTTGATCCAAACTTTAGTGATGCCCCACTTCGATTATTGCGATTCTTTATTCACGAATCTAAATACTGATCTTGCCCATAGACTACAGCGTGTTCACAATATCTGCGTTCGTTTCGTTTGTAACATTAGAAAATTCGATCATGTAACACCGTCACTAGAATTGTTGTCTTGGAGTCCACTTAAAGAAAGAAGATTCTTCAACTCTCTCTTATTACTATTTAAAATCATCCACACCTCCACACCCTCTTACCTAGCATCTCGTTTTGTTTACCTTTCACTACCTCGAACCCGGAACATGTACCTTCTCTCTATTCCTCTGCACAGAACATCCTTCTACTCATCATCTTTCAGCATATCTATTCCACGCCTCTGGAATTCTCTCCCTGACCACGTCAGAGACTGTCGGATAATATCAAAATTCAAATTTAAATTAAAAAATCACATTCTAGTTCGTGGAATTGTTTGTTGAACACATGTCAGGTTGCGCAACTTCACCTTAACCCATGACATATAGTAAATATTGTAACTATGCTGTTGTAAAATTGAAAATTAATATGTAATGTATTTATTATTATTATTATTATTATTATTATTAGTATTAGTATTATTATTACTATTGCTACTACTATTATTATTATTAATATTATTATTGTCAGTTATCAATATCATCATTGCTATCTCTGTTTTCTTTCTTTTCGTTGTATTAGCTCGATGAGAGCACTATAATGTACTTTTGACTCTGTTGACCCTCTATAGGGCTTTAACTTAATTTGTATCATTTTCATCAGTGTTTGTATTTCTTTTTTGTATTTATATGTGCTATCTGGTAGGATGGAAGAGAAGGCCTTATGGCCTTAATCCTGTCAGATTAAATAAATTATAATTCAAATTATAATTCATAATCATATACTTTGTCTTTTCGGGATTTACTTCCAAACCGATCGCTTTACTTGCTTCAAGTAAAATTTCCGTGTTTTCCCTAATCGTTTGTGTATTTTCTCCTAACATATTCACAACAGAATCCTATTACTTATCTTTATTCGTAGAATCTCTCTAACAGGCCTACATTGTAGAGCTATTTCAAGGATTCTTCCCTCTTCCATTCTTTGTATATGATCTATCTAAGACACGGTTTCTGATTTTAATATCATCCACAATGATTTAAATTGTTACAGTAATAGGCTTGGGGCACTCGGACGCGGGTTCGATTCCCGCTTGGGCTATTACCTGGTTGGGTTTCTTCCGAGTTTTTCCACAACCGTAAGGCAAATGTCAGGTAATTTATGGCGAATCCTCGGCCTCATCTCGCCAAATACCATCTCACTATCACCAATTTCATCGACGCTAAATAACCTCGTAGTTGATATAGCGTCATTAAATAACCAAGTAAAAAAAATAGGCTTGGAATGAAATTTACGAGGGGGATCACTATGGCCCAGCACTGCGACCTGTTACGATCTATTGCGCTAACCATCAAGCTGGTGCATTCTCAAATCCAAACCGGCTGACTACACTAGGGTTCGTTGCAAATCCAGTTTCTAGCAGGCAACTCCCCTCGTCCCTAGTCCAACCCCATCCGTGCGTCGCTAACCGGTGGTCGGGGAATGCTATAAAATGATGGCGAAACGGAGAAATGGTAACGAAATGATGTAGATGCCTAATTTGGGAAAAAAACGGGAGAACCCCGAGAAAAACTCCAACTGCGACCTTGCCCGCCACAAGTGTCACTATAGATTTCTCAATGAAAAATCCCAGACCTGACCGGGACTCGAACCCAGGTCGTCTGAGTAACAGTAATAGGCTTTATTATAGTCGTGACGCTGTTATTCCCGGCGTGACTCCTCCTCTTTCCTTACGTCTTAGGAAGTCTAGGTAGGTAGTATCGTTCGCTATTTTTGTTCTTTGTTGCCGAGCTACCATACGTGGAATATATTTGCCACACCGTTAAACATTATCATGTCGTAACTCCTATGATAATAAATCAAACGCATTGTAATTCAGCAAACAATTGAGCGGCAAATAACGTCCTCGTGTGCTTTCTGCGAACGCCAACGAAAGAGCCAAAATGGCGGGCGGTTATATTAAGTATTTATCGAGCCTTAAGAAATGATAAACGTCTTCATCAGCGAATCACAAGACGCACACGTTTAAATGTAGCCGACTTGCAACGCGATTGGCTGCCGGAAATTAGAGCGACGGGGCTATAGTAGTTAGAATTTTAACTGTTTGTTTTCTGTTTCTTATACTGTGTGACACAGAAGACAGTTGACAAATGGGAAACGAATATAGTACATAAATTGAAGTAGGCCATGGTACGATATACAACAATGCTACAGTTAATTTGTGTTTTGTTTCCTTTATTGTTTGAAGCTATGGAATTATTATTTTGAGTTGTATTGTATTGTATTTATTAACATTCCATGGTATTTATACATTGCTTACAGCTAGAATATGGAACAAGTCAAAAAACTTAATACTATTATAAAATCTTATGCCCACGTGCATCAACGTCGGTTAGTGTAACCATCGGTTAAAATTGTCACCTAATCCTTGATTAAGCATTTTTACGGTGGATCGACCTCGGTTACGACTTAAATAGGAAGTTAACAACAGTAATCTCTAACCGACCAAATATGAGCGGTTAAAGGAGATAACCAGCGATTAGTAGAGCAAGTAAAGCAAAATGGCGGCCAGAACCACAGGTGATTATTTTGAAGACGATTATTATTGTGCAGTACTTGAATTACTTGGATAGAGCGTGAGCGTGAAGGTTCTTTAGTGGAAAGAGAGAATTCTTACGAGGAATTAGGTGACAGAAAATTTCAGGAGGGATTTCGTTTATCAAAATCTACAAATGGATTACTTGAAATAACACAAGAACAGTCACATTTCTCCTACGGATCGGCTGCTTATATTACGATTCTATGTAACTATTATTTTCTGTATTTTAAGAGGGAATACTCGAATACTGGTATCTCTTTCTCTATGTCACTGGCTGAACAAAGAGAGGTTATGGATGGATCTTAGGATAATGCACAATTCCCTGGTGTAGTCCAAGATCGTACACACATTCCTACCAATTTTCTACATCCTTTGCCTTTATGGATATTCCATCTTTTTTATATAATAGGCCTACATTTAAATCTAGTAATTAAGTCTGTCGATACTTCAACCTAACATTGGGATATAATCATTTTTGCATTCAATTTTCCATTTTGTACGATTTTAACCTAAAAGTACTGAAAAACAAAGAAATGGAACTCACAAATATAACAGCGCCCAAAGGCAAACAAATGCAACGCGAAAATGTAGGATACGTTCATTTCGATGTAGAACATAGTGAGCGCAGTCGTTTTTAGACGTTGACTATTATCTTTGCAGCGGTCTGGATACTTTCCTTTAGTCATTTTGTAGAAACAGTGTACCATCATAGGCTTTACTCTGGTTAAATGAGGTGTCAGCTAGCCATGTTTTAGTAATCGGTGATTATGAATGGTGCACATAAATTACATTTTAACCACGGCTACTGTTTAACCATCGTTTCGTAATCTATGATTACTGCGTTTTTAATCAATGTTGATACACTTCGCCATTAATTTATAGTCACAGTCTAGATGAAATATATACAGACGAGATTTACAATATAGTCTACTAGTACAACACAAAGTTTTAGTATCAATTTCATGAAGTGTTATTGAATGTCATGAATTTACCTACAGAATAGAAGGCGTGAGAAATTAGGCACTTCTTTAATTTGGCCCTAAATAATTTTATGTTTTGAGTTTCATTTTTTATATCGATAGGGAGGCTATTAAAAATTTTTACTGCCATATAACGCACTCCTTTTTGATAGCACGATAGACTTGCCGATGGAGTATGAAAGTCATTTTTTGACGTGTATTTATGCTATGAACTGTTGAATTAGTTACAAAGTTTTCACGATTACATACGAGGAAGATTATTAATGAAAAAATATACTGACAAGCCATGGACATTATTTGTAGTTTTTTTTAAATAGTCCTACACGATTCCCTAGATTTGGCACCTACTATTATTCTAATTACTCTTTTTTGTAATAGAAATACTACTAGGTTCAAAAAGTTCCCGGAATTTTACTACCATTTTTCGTATTAATATATAACAAGGGATATTATACATTTGTTTTGTTGGTAACATTCATGATGTCATTTCCTTAAAGTTTGTTGATAATGGCGATTGTTGGTTTTGAGTTGTAGGCAATTGTTTATCATAGTGTTTTGTTTGTTCGTCGCATTTTGTAATTATGTCCACAGAGCAAAGTACAAACATCAAGTTCTGTGTTTTGCTGGGGACATGATCAGTATGGCTGATGAAGATGGTGATTTCTTAAACAAAATGAAACTGGTGCTACTTTTACGACCCAGTCCCTAAACGACAGTCATGTGAGTGGAAATCGAAAACATCTCCTCGGAAGCAAAAATTTCCTAGGGACACTTCCAAAGGCAAAGTTATTTTAAATGTTATGTTTTATTTAACGACGCTCGCAACTGCAGAGGTTATATCAGCATCGCCGGATGTGCCGGAATTTTGTCCCGCAGGAGTTCTTTCACATGCCAGTAAATCTACTGACATGAGCCTGTCGCATTTAAGCACACTTAAAGCAAAGTTATGTTGGAAGTTTTCTTCGACTCTCAGGGTCTCATGCACCATGAGTTCATTCCAGAAGGTCGTACTGTAACGAAAGAATTGTACGTAGAAACCCTCCGTCGCCTCTGGGACACAGTGAGAAGGAAACGTCCAGAAAAGTGGGTAGAAAACAACTGGTTCCTTATGCATGACAATGCACCTGCTCATCGCGCAATTATTGTAAAGAATTTTCTTGCCAGGCACAACATAACTGCTTTGGATCACCCACCATACTCTCCTGATCTCTCACCACCTGATTACTTTCTGTTTCCCCGTCTGAAAAGTCATCTGAAAGGACGGAGATTCAATGCTGAAGAGGTTATCGCAAACGCGACGAGAGCACTAAGACGGGTTTCACAAAATGGCTTCCAGGCCTGCTTCCAGGAACTCTACACGCGTTGGCAAAAGTGTGTTGTTGCGGAAGGCAACTATTTTGAAGGAAATGCTGTAGAATAGTGTTTAAGGTACGTTGTTTCTATGATGCTAGCAAATTCCGGGAACTTTTTGAACCTAGTATGTATATTGTTACTATCTGTGGAATGTCCCCAGAATATTATTCCAAAACTCATTAGCAACTATCTATGTATGCATATTTATAGTATGTATTGAGCTTCGTGACTGTATATATTAGACTGTGGTAGTACTCAGAATGTAGATAATTTAACTACGGTACGGTGTGAAAAAAATATTCCGTGGTGAAGTAAGTGGAGAAATTAACCTTGAAAAGACAAAATGCTCGGCAATTATTCAAAATGTGTTGTGTCATTCCTTGTACAAGAATTGACAGATGATATTCGTGTTAGTCCATATAGTTTATTGTTGGACGAATCAAACGCCATCTCAGTTATTATTGTTATAGTAAAAAAGAGTTATGTATTGCCTGATAGAATTTTCTAAATCTGGCGATATAATAGCGGGCCTGTGAGACCAATCTGGCGGGTAGAGCACTGCGATAGTTGGCAATACTGGTCCTTATCCTTCAGTAGGTGAGCAGTCGCATCTGGGCCCCGGTTGAAGGTAAGATATGAATTTTCCCTGCGTAATAACCAATTTATTTTAAAATTGCTCACAGCGTTATTCCAATAGTGAATGGAAGCAGAATTATTTTTGTGATAAGCGAAAGGAAGGCACAGTGCTTAATATGTCCAGTCCAGATTGGATATACAGTGTGTCAGGGGTATAAGTGCCGTGCTTTTAAGATTCGTCTGGGACGGTCTACAGCAGCCGTGGCGAAAATGTAACCGTGCGCCGAGCCACTGTGTAACCTGCAACGTGCATAGCACCTATGGAGGGAGGCGGACACCCGAAGGGGAAGTGAAGCAACTGTCTGACTTATTAACGGATTTTCATTTTTCTTACGTCAAGCGCTTAAATATAATTTTTTAGAGTATAAGGTTACAAACTAATGTTTAGTACGTGTAACGAAGAAAGAAATGAATAAGAAAACATGGACACATTACCACAACCTAAAATTAATTATCTTCAGAATGTCTCTGCGACAGAGTTTCAAAATCAGGAATTATTGCTGCTAGTTGTAGTTGATCACGAAGGTATTTGTCTATCAGTTGTAATCTAAATTAGGTTTTTACTATTTTCATTGTTGAAAATAATTTTTCACAAACTTAGACTAACTTGTAGCGAACATGGCTTCAACAGAGCAAGCGAAAGAACGAAGCTTCGGATATTTATTTTTTGGCAGAGATTTGAAAAGTTCAACATTTATCAAGTCCTTACATCTAGCTTTCATTTAACATCACATTGTAAATCTGTGAGTTTAAATTGAAGACCTAACCGCATTATTCGTACATCTGCTGAAAAAGGATCGAAATAATAATAATAATAATAATAATAATAATAATAATAATAATAATAATAATAATAATAATAATAATAATAACAATAACACTTAACCTTTTAATGTTTCATGAGTAACATGTAGTATAATGCCGTTTTATGTTATACAACCGTTTTCCTCGTAATACTTGTGAACAAATCATACATTTAATATGCTCGCCACATTGGCAGCAAAAAAATGCGTTCTTCCATCCCACTTGAAACTTTCGTTTTTTAGAGGTACATGGTTTCGAGAGAGACATTGCGACGATACGCCATTCGCAGGTCAGAGACAAATACAAATGGAACCGAGTTTGATTTCAGTGAGTGAGAGGGTGGGGGTTAGGGGAGTTAGGAAGCAAGAGAAATGCACATCTATCATTGAGAGCCACAATGTGCTCGTGAGTCGCGTTTTCGCCACGGCTGGTATATAGGATCAAAAATGTCCATACAACATAGGGACAGAGCGCGATTGTTTTCCTAGAAAAAAATATTCATTGTCTTAATTTATTTGCGTTATAGGCTACTGCTTATATCGTTACTAAAATTACGAAAACAATTACATCAGTAGATATATCTATCAAAGAGTTAATATTAGTTTAAATAAATATTTGTGTGTTCTATTACTGTATGTTTTCGTGAAATTAAACAAAATTGCATGCTTAACCCTGTATTACTCAGGTGGGGTGTGGTAAACCCCGGTGCGTATATTTCAACGAAAATCTAAGAGATGAAGCTAGTGTGTACTCTGTGCATCTGTATACCTTTCAATCATATCCAGAAGAGTTCACTTAATAAATTGTTTATGTGAACTAAGAATAGTACTGGGACATCACTTTATTTTTACCAACATTTTTAACATTAACCTGGCTATACTCGGAAACACTGTTGCCCCCTTCCATTACAGGAGTTTGATGTTACTAGTGCAATATGTAAACAAATCATTTTACTAGCTATAGGATGAGAGAAAAGTAGTGTATCCATTTATGTTGTAGGGAAATACGATATTACGATTTTCAGTTTGATCATCACTTTTATGCAATTTATCAAAATACAGTGGAGTAGTAACATTTTTTTTTTTCAAAAACTCAACTTTTCAGGCGGCTATGTTCGTTATGTAATGTCTACTTTATTTAGCATATTAATTATTGGTGTTAACATACAAGCATTTAAATTGAGGGCTCATAAGTAAAGGGCTGTAAGTACACTTAAGTTAATTTTGAGAAAATGGGGTTTAAATATTTAAGCTTTCGTAAAATCGGTGAAATTTGTATTTAAATTTTAATGTGTGATGAGATTAAAATTCCCTTTGCCACTAAAATTTTAGATACTTTAGCTTACACTGGATGCACTTAACTCATGTTATTACAAATGTCACTAGCATTCCTTTGCTTCTAGCCACCTCAATTCAAAACAAGCTAATCTGAATTTTTAAACAAGTTGCTGAAAATGGTTGCCGTTCATTACAATGCAGGCTTCAATTCTTTACGCATATTATTAAAAACATTTTGAAGCATATTCTCTGAAATTGAATTTATCGTTTCTTGAATATAATTTTTTAGTAGGATATTATTAATATAGGTTCTTTCTTCTATAGAAAACGCAACCTTATTTATGAAACACACTATACACTGCAGTGTTTACTTCACTGCTTGAAGACTTCGAATGCGACAGCGGCCGTAAGTTTGTGTGTCTGACGGGAGCAAGGACATTAGTGAAGGGGTGGGAGTGAAGTACATTCAGAAATGCAGGTACAATAAAAATACAAGTAAAAATAAAATGATGTCCCTGTATATTTAATTGCGTTTATCTGATTTCTGAAACTTGCGGAAAAATATATTAGTTATTTAAAATGGGGTTTGTGAAACTCCACCTGAGCAATGGTGAGAATATTTATAACATGAGTAACGCAGGGTTAAATTTGTTAATATTTTGGCTTGAGAGACGTGGCAACGTTCAGCAGGTAGTACTCTGCAGCGACGTAAGTACGGATCAGCTGAGTACAAGCTCCCTGTCCATAGCTCTACTGCCGAGCGGGTGGTAGTTCAGAACAGAGTATTCAGTAAACAACTTACAATGTCATTCACAGTTTAGGAATATCATATGTTATTAATTTATGAAGAAAGTCGTCGTAATTAAAGTGCGGCAAGTAGAATGTACGTCAACGTTTTCCGCAAAGAAGGTTACTTAATCGGTGAACTTTTGCAACAGTTTCTCAACGATCATTATAAACTGGGAGTCTTGAACGTGTCCGCGATAACTGGACTAGAAGATGTGATGCCTGCCTTCAGAACGACGGTGGACACGTGGAAAATCCAACATAAATCGGTATGTACAATTTTCAAATGTAATTTAACGAGTTCGTATTGATACGAAAATAAACTGAACTTAGACAACCAATTATGAATGGTTTATATGTAAGAAGTGATTTTTAGTCAAGTGTCATGTCCTCAAATATGACAAACTGCAAACGTTAAGTTTCTTTAAAATGTT
Source organism: Periplaneta americana (assembly GCF_040183065.1). NCBI lineage: Eukaryota > Metazoa > Arthropoda > Insecta > Blattodea > Blattidae > Periplaneta > Periplaneta americana. The sequence continues at coordinate 178,342,447 of NC_091124.1, forward strand.
ACTACTTTACGGAAGCGGGAGAGATTAACTTTTTGCACTAGAAAAAAAAATCGTTCGTTTGAGTTTGTGCAGTAAACGATTATTGTTTATTTTTTAGACGTACAATAAGAAATGGAGCAATATTGATAAATAAAGTGGGAATTTACCATAATGTTCTATTAATGAGGTTGAAAGTTTGTATTTTTTGCTCGTTTTATGTAAGCAACAGCTGGCCTAGTCCGGTCCTGCATTAGAACAGAGCATCTGTTTCGTACAGGTATGTCTGTCCCCGCTTCAGCTGTACCGTGTAGCCTACCTGTAATCCCCCTCCTCCGAAACAGCAACGTTGTCAAACGTTGCATATTGTAAACTTTAATAATTCGTTAAATATTGCAATTAGAAAACAATTGTGAGGACAGTTTACTTATGAAATGAATAGCCATCAGTTAAATTAATGACACTTATACCCCTTACACTCTGAATAATCCAATCACTCTAATGTACATTTCACATATTTTGACAATATTAAATATTATAAATTTCATAGGCACGTTGGATTGGGTTGGTATTGTCTGCGCGAAAGGATTGTTTTTTTTTACCTATGTGTGTGTCAACATCAAGGCTTCTATACTCTCAATAGGTTATCTCGTTTTTCAATAGCCAATCAAATAGCTAGTTGGCTGATGACGGGTGAAGAGTCCTTGCTGATTGGTCCTTTATTTTCAATGATAAACGTGCATTATAAACATAATCGCCTCAAATAAAAACATTACAAGGAATATAAACCAAGTGTGTACATATCATGGAATGAAATAAATACGTTTAAAGTGTTTGTCACTGCATTATTTTTTTTTTTGTATTTCCTAACAATTCGTCTTCTCTCAGTGTCTGACGTCCATTTTCGTTTGCTAGTTTCCAGTCTTGTGTTCACAAACTAGAGTCTTATAAGGAACCTAGTTTTGACCGTACAATCAACAATAAAATGTCACGTGGAACGTTATGTACGAACATTGCCACATATTCTTTGGTTCTTTTTATAATATTCCGCCAAGATGGTAGGGTTTTTGTTTAAATGTATGTTTATAAAAATTCTAACATTGATTGATTTTAATATCTCATTCTAAAGTTTGGAAAAAGGGGCATGTACCGGTAATGAAATGTCAACAACACGTTCATTTACAATAATCATTATAATTCAACAATGAATTGTCACTGAAGACTATTATGAATAACGCACTGATTATGCCATAATGACAAAATGTCGTAAATCGTTAATATAAAATCAACATAATGAGATATATAGTGAAAAAAACATCACTAGTATCAGTCGTTAACCCTCCATCCCTTTGATTTGCGATTGTTAGTATAAGTAGCATGATTATTTTATTATTATTGTAAGTTATGTAGGCTACGACCCAGCAGAGATTACAAAAGAGAGAAAATAATTTATAGGTTAACATACATGAACCTAATCTAATTATACAAAGATGATATCATAGGCTACTTATACTGGCCTATGTGATTTATTTAAACTTACCTGTAGGCTTTAACATTCTCGGTCGTTTCGACTTTATTTTCATTAATGCTGCTCGAAAATCAGGAACAAAATTGTCATTATTAAAATGATCAGAGCATACTCTGCTTGTATCAAGATTGAATTTATCCTGTCTTTTGCACGCAATTACCCATTTTTTTCTAATTCCTAAATCTTTAGGAATGGTATTTTTATCGTTAGAATTGTTGCATACCGTAACAGCACACCTTTGACCTGGCATAATTCATTTTAAACATAAACAAGAAAAAACACGAGATATGCTTTGAAGCATTTGAGCTTTGGCGCGCTTAGCTATCTTGTGACGTCAGAATCCCTCTCCTTTCCCCGTCAATTCCTCGCCAACAAGCTCGATAATAATGCAACCTGTAAGAAGTTTAGAAGCCTTGTGAACATATACTAAAGTAACGTGTGGTAACACTGATACCGTTAGTCATTTGTTGCGATTATATAAGATGGTGTGGAATATTTCAGTATACGGATGCCTCACTGACAACAATTATCTTAAAATACTAAGGCCCGGTTGCAGAAACGCAAATCAAATCAGTCCCTGATCGCCAATCAGTTGATGTCTGATTTATTTGATTGTTCTTTGCGTTGCACAAACGTGAATCTCCAATCAACTTGTCTCAATTTACTAATTGCTGATTTGAGAAAGAAATACATTTGACAACAGCGCTATTTAGCAACCACAGCCAATTTGATGCTCTTTAAAAGTAGGGAAACGAATGCATCAAGTGGGCGGTGACTAGGAAAACAAGTGAATGTTCAAGTGAATGTTTTGCTGTTTTGTTGCTTTTTGTAGAAAGGAAACAGGCGGATTCTATTTGTATATAGACTACAATATAGTGAAAAAAATGAAGCAAACCCAAAAAAAAAAAAAAAAAAAAAAAAACGTGAGGGGCTTCTGTTGTGGGATTTGCTAGGAGAGTCGACAAGAAATTGGAATATGCATAACCTCCATAACCCAAAATAATTCCATTTCCCACCTCTCTGTTTACAAATGGAGCTCGTAACCCACTCATTAAAAATACAGTATTGTGTTGTCATGTGTAGAACCCTGCCAACGGGCTACAACATTCCAGAATTGCAGTGATGGTGTAGACTACATATTGCCTGTATATTCACAGAAAATAAACCTTTTCTACTTCGATAAAGTTCGGCATCATTTCAACCAGGTGATTGGACGGGGATGTGAGCAGTCTATACAACCAATATTAGGCCACTCTTGAAAATCCTGACATGGCTGAAAATTCTCTCTGGATTTCAAATCGTTCCCTGTTTGAAGTTTGGGGATTTATGAGACCCTGCCATTACAAAGCAATTTCATACGTAACATTCCTAACTACTCGGCAAATAGTTGATTTGTGGACCCTAACAAGATAACCCAAGACCGCCTGAAAAATTCCAACAGCATAAAATCTCAGCATTATTAGAACTTGGTTCATTGGAGAAAGTGGAAGGTTTCGATTTGTCTGTCTGCATATATTTGTTTCAATTTTTGAAAATAACAAAACACACGAATCCTTACTTAACTTAAATCAATTCATGTCTATCACGAAAACGCCTTCTTCTTAATAATATTTTTTTCATTCTAAAATTTCTTCATCAGAAGAATCCATTATGTCGAAAACAATATTGTTACGCTATAACTATTTACTATATAATTACAGTAACTGCATTACAAACAGAACAACATAAATAACCTACTTGATCGATGATCAGTGACTTAACCAGCAAAAATCTGTTGATCAAATCTGATGGAAGACTGATCTCCGATCAAACACTGATTGTTCTTTCTGCAACAGAAATAGAACTGATGGTCAATCAAACCCTCCTTGATTGCCAATCATATTTTGATCGGTGTTTCTGCAACCGGGCCTAAAAAGAGCAGATTTGTCTGTGTTTGTCGAATGCGCATCATGCTTACGAAAAGGCACTCTTCGGTGTTAGTATTTTATTTTGTGTGCACAAGGTTGGAATTTTGGAATAAGAAGAAAGGAAGGTATCCGTGTTCTTAAATTTATCCAGATTGTGTGTTGGGGCTGTAATTTGGTAATAAGATAAATTGTAGATGGACATAAATTTTGCAAAGACAGAGAAACACGAAGAATGGCGTGGAGGTAAACTGTTAGGTCAAGGTATAGTATACACCGGCCACTGAACGAATATTGCACATTTTGTCACTGCCAATGTGATGCAATAACTCAATTTTCGACACTTTTATCACAACCACAACATATTTCAATTTTTATGGCACTATATATGGAATTATCACTGCATTAACACACTGATTCATTCACAAAACACACGCTTAACGAACTAAATGCAATTATGAAGAATGGAGACAAAAGATGTTCGCCATCACGTTCCACTTCTTCCACCAGATGGTTCTTGACTCGTACACGTACTAAACTTGAGGAATATTAATACAGGGGTGTAGTATTATTTGACAGGTTAGGTTAGATTTGATTAAGTAGGCCCTATGTATTATGTAACAGGTTAGGTTAGGTTAGGTGTGTAGTATTATGTGATAAGTTAGGTTAGGTTTGATTAGGTGTATAGTATTATTACCACAGTCTACTATATACAGTCGCGAATCTCAATATGTAGTAAAAATGCAAACATGGGTAGTTGCCCACCACTAGGATCGCTACTATCGCCTCATCATCGCAGATCTCTCTCCTAGCAGACGACAAAATATGTTACACTTTCGTTGTCGTGTTCTTTTGGAAAAATTAACACCTTCCTTCCATTATTGAAATATTAAATGCATAAAGTTAATTTATTATTTTAATGAAGTGTATTAAATTCCACCATAAACTCGACGATACCTGCAAAAAATAAGTATTTTTGTTTGTGCAAAACTGAAATTTACTATAATCGCTTCACTCATTCAAGATTATAGCGATAATTAACTATGAAACCAATAAATATTAATTTGCATTTCCCTTTACAACAATAATAATGGAAATACGAATTAATGGAGTAACTTACGCGTACCGGTACTTGTAGTGTAGGCTTACGTAGTTAACAAAGTGGGATGAGGTTAAGCATTAATAATCACACCAGAATTGGAAATAAAACGTGATCAATAAATTTTATTGTAACAAATTTTTTCTACGTCTCTAGTAAAGCAACAAATAAAAATAACAACAAAATTAACAGCTATGATTAAAAACATATCCTTTGAAAAAAAAAAGTAGGCCTAAGCAATAATAATCCCGCCAGAATTGAAAATAAAATGTGATCAATAAATTTCATTAAAACAAACTTAATTTTTCTACGTCTTTAGTAAAATAACACATAAAAATAATAAAATTAATAGCTACAATTAAAAATATATATCCTCTGAAAAAAAAAAAGTAAACCTAATCTTTATATCTCTGGAAATTTAGCAGCCTAAATGACAGAACTTTAACCGGTATCTAATGTCCTTTCGGTTAGACTGAAACATTTCATTGTGAAATTTAAGGATATAATGTATTCTAACAGTCACAAAGAACTTCAAAATGAAGAATTTTGTTTCTGCACAGCATTCTTGTGGAAACCCAGGAACCTTTCTGAATCTTTCGGAAATCGGAGAAAGGATAACTCTGGCCTCTTTCTCTTACTGTTGCTACAATTTATAGCACTACAAACGTCTCCTCCTTGTCCCATATTATTATTCCAATTATTATATTTTAGCCATTAACATTTTCATTACAACCAATAACGAACAAGAAATACGACACAGTCCAAAGTCGACCATGGACAGTCTATTGTTTCTAGTTGCTAACCGCTTGGAGCGCTTTATCACGAGATTTGCAAAAAAACACCTCAAGCTTCGCGACTGTATATAGTAGACTGTGTTATTACTATGTTGGCGACGCTAAACCAACTGTCATATTAAGGAAATATGACCGTATTCTTCATTCACACACGACAATTTTCGTATATAAGTAAGGTATATATTTAGGGCGGGTTGGGTGGACATACAGCTCTCCAGTGATCACATCAATTTCTAATATTCAATACTGTACTATAAATCCAATGCATTTTCAATATATTTTAGCAAGTTTCTATAGTGGCCTGAACATACGTAACCTGCACCAACATGTAAATGTTGAATATATTTAAATGATTTGACTACACACATTTTGGCTTTTCTATAGCACGCGACACTAGCTTCCAACTTGAATTTTTATAAATTTTTGGTGCGGGAATCTGTGATAGGTTATGTTATATTATACGATGAAAGAGTAATGGAACGGAGAAAAACTCTCTCCGGCGCCGGGATTTGAACCCGGTTTTCAGCTTTACGTGCTGATGCTTTATCCACTAAGCCACACCGGATACCCACCCCGGCGTCGGACAGAATCGTCTCAGATTAAGTTCCAACTCTTGGGTTCCCTCTAGTGGCCGCCCTCTGCACTACGTCATAGATGTCTATGAACATAGGACTTCAGCCCACACATGTGCTGAGGTGCACTCGTTATGAGTGACTAGTTGGCCGGGATCCGACGGAATAAGCGCCGTCTTAAATCACGAAGTGATTTACGCATATCATATACTGTATATTATTTAATGTACCGAAGTACATATGATATTTCCATGCAGATATTCTGCGTCATCATACGATGAAAGAGTAATGGAACGGAGAAAAACTCTCTCCGGCGCCGGGATTTGAACCCGGTTTTCAGCTCTACGTGCTGATGCTTTATCCACTAAGCCACACCGGATACCCACCCCGGCGTCGGACAGAATCGTCTCAGATTAAGTTCCAACTCTTGGGTTCCCTCTAGTGGCCGCCCTCTGCACTACGTCATAGATGTCTATGAAAACCCGGGTTCAAATCCCGGCGCCGAAGAGAGTTTTTCTCCGTTCCATTACTCTTTCATCGTATGATGAAGCAGAATATCTACATGGAAATATCATATGTACTTCGGTACATTAAATAATGTATAAGTTAGATTAGCTTAGTTTATGCTTTTCGTATGCCTTATACAGGGACATCATTTTATTTTTACTAACATTTTAATATTAACCTGGCTATACCTTTAGAGAACCGGAAACACCGTTCGCTACCCCCTTCCACAACCGGAGTTCGATGATACTGGCGTAAAACACAAACAAATCACTTTACTATGTATAGGAGGGAAGAAAAGTACTTCAACCATTTACGTAAACCAGGAAATATCGCGATTTTGAGTTCGATAATTTTCATTAGGTTTTTATTTAATAAAAATGCAGTACTGTATTAAGAATAAGTGTTTTTACTCACGAACTGAGTTATCCATGCGAACGTGTTCACTATGCAGTGTATATTATACTGTCTACACCACATTAGCGTACACTATAGAGAATGAAGTTCAATTGAAAAATAATCATAATATGGATATTTAAACACATTTTTGAAAATGGTAGCCGTTCATTTCGATACAGGCTTCAGTTCTTTTGTGCATATTATCGCACTATAGATTATTGTACCTAATTCCAATTACCAGTTTCGTCCTTCGTACTAGTAACTCATGTTGAAATAATTCTGTACCTACTCTATGAAAGAGTACCTTACGTACTGTAAATTCAATCTTCACTTCTACCCGACCCGCACAGATAACATTACTCACACATGCTATCTACTGTCCGTCCAAGTGGTTATGCCGCAGGATCGTAGAAAGGGGGGGGAATCACGTGACAGTTAATTACTTAACGAGGCCCTTTTATTTAAGTTATTTTAAACAGTTGTAAAATATTGCGTAAACGTCCAATTCCTAACAGAAATTAATGTTTTGAGAAAAGAGCTAAGACAGCCCTGCTTTTACAGAGAGGCGTGCAGAAGCAGGTGGGGGAAATCGGGATGCGACATAGGCAAACGGACAGTACCTGTGCGAAAATATGATTCAATATTGAAAGTTCTTTCGTCACTGGAAAACGCGAAGATATTTCTGGAACGTACTATACTCAGTAACTCAGTGCTGTTTACTATATGCGGTCTTGATTCTGTCTGGAGAACAGTTGAAACTTCATTAGTAGAAGGGGTGGGAGTGAAGTACATTCAAAAACTCGGGTATAATAAAAATTGAAGTAAAAATAAAATGATGTCCCTGTATATGCGAATCTATGACAGGTTAGGGTAGTTTAGTTTAGGTTTTTGGTATGTCTTGCGTATACGAATCTGTGGCAGGTGAGGTTAGTTTAGGCTCCATATATTAAGTGAAGTGAAATATGCGATTCACGTTATATTTTGAAGTTTATATTTTATAATATTTTCTAATATGTTTTCAAGTCAACTGACGTCCTATACGAATTCTTCAAATTCCAAACTAGGTACCTTTCCTCTGAAAAGTATACCATTTTTCCACTATTTTCGTCAATAAACCGTCAGTGTCGCGTGCTATAGAAAACCCCACATTTTATTTAGTAATGAGTTAAGTCACATACATGAAGTGAATATTAAATTAATCAGCAAGCAATCTCAAATACCTTAAACCGCAAAACAGTAAATGCATGATCGGATAAAAACATTTAAAATGAATTCGAAAAGTAGTTAATGTAGGAGTTGAAATTCCATCTCAAGACTCTAAAAATGGGAATGAAAATGCAAGAATAACCCAAAACTAACCTCTGCGCGCAATTGGCGTGGTCCTCAAACTGACCACTTGAGATCGGGTATAATTGAATCGGTGAGTGGAAAAGGGGTAGCATTGCAAACTCTTGCTTTCGAGATAATAAAAGAAAACTGTTTTGTGACTTTACTTTTAATTTAATCAAAAAACTTATAATTGGTCACATTTACTACTAGTCACAAGTATCTCAGCCTTTATATTTGTTTGTTAATATATAAATAGGTTTTTTAGATTTGATTGTTTAAAGTTTGGGAATGTTACTCTTTTTCCAGTCAGATAGAATATTGGTTAAAAGTTATTGTACTTTTTTTTATACTCGTAAAAATTTTAATTTCTATAACACTGAAACGGAAAGTCATGAAATTTCTAAATAAACACGAATATTAGTGTAATACTCGTATTACAGAAGTTGTTTCTGCCGCTCTGGTATGACTCGTACACCCGCAGAGTTGTTCAGGATGGCTTGACCTTGGCTGGGTCTGCCTTCTTCTTGGAGCTCTTCGCTCTCGTCTTGAAGATCGCAGGGTCGAGGTGGTTATACGGCATGTCACACCAGTCCACTCTCTGTGTGAGTGGGTTATTCACATCAGATTGGAGCAGATGCGGTGCGATCAACACGAACATTTGCTCAGCCCGCGGTGTTAGGTCCATGGGCGTGAATTTGAACTGCCACTGGGGCAGACCCTGGTGTACCAGCATCATGCGGAAGTAATGCGTGAAGTCTGCAGCCAGGTAGTGCCACTCGAAACTTCTGTCCAGCAGCTAGATCTTGGGGTCCTCTCGTTTTAGATCGGATTCGCACTCGCTCTTGTCCATGTACACCAGACACACCTTCCCGATGCCTTGGCAAGCGTCCAGTTCGAAGATCTTGCACTTGACGCCGAAGTTGGGTCGTCCTGCTCGCTGCAGATCTCGATGTCCAGCAGCGTGGGGCATTCCGCATCGCCCATGCTCTTGACGCCGGCCAGCCGTCGTAACTCAGACATAGAGTTGATCTTCATGTTGCCGATGGTTAAAATTAACAGAAATATTTTGAATAATTAGTAAGTTTTCTTTATAGCATAACTGTCGAAAAAAGTATATAAATACTTTTTTTGAAATGTGGAAAAAGAAACAATCATAAAAACGGTGTTACAATGTTGTTTTTTTGCTCTCGACTAATACACCTTTGTAAATTACAAACTCTTGTCCCCTACTCCTAGATATTTTCTCCATTTCTTTTGTATGTGTATTCTTGTTAACATTTCCTTTCTTTCTTCTTGGCTCAATATCTTCCTCTTCTAACATTGTTGTTTTTTACTCAAAGACACTAACTTCAAAAACTATTTTCCAAATCTTGCAGACAGAATAGCGATGGTCAAACAGTCCACACCCGTAGAGTAACGGCTAGCGCGTCTGGCCGGAAAACCAGGTGGCCCGGGTTCGATTTCCAGTTGGGACGAGTTACCTGGTTCAGGTTTTTCCGGGGGTTTACCCTCAACCCAATATGAGCAAATGCTCGGTAACTTTCGGTGTTGGATCCCGGGCTCATTTCACCGGCATTATCACCTTCATCTCATTCAGACGCTAAATAACCTAGATGTTGATAAAGCGACCTAAATAACCTACTAAAAAAGAATGATCAAACCTAACCTGCAACACCAGTAAGAACAAAGCACTAAAACAGTTAAGAAACTAAACGATTATTACAGTGCTTGTCAGCGCTCCAAGCATACCGTATGAAAACTAACACAATAGTGCTCCACTACTGAGTGGAATAAAAGTAACATTCCTGGAATGTTACCGTTCTTCTACTCAACTGCAAAACACGGGTTATGCCATTGGCATTAGCATGATAGGAATATTACTCTTTTTCTGCTAAATAGGTAGGGCTATGATATATGAACAATTTCGCTATCTCAGTTTATTTTCGCATTTTTTGGAATGTTACCCCTTCTCCACTCACCGATTCAATTTTGGTTTGCGCGCAATCTGTACACTCCGGCAGGATTAGGTTCATCTTTTTCGATAGAATTTTGAACCCTGGACACATCATTGTTATTCAATTCATGAACGGCTGTTATTTTGTAAGACCTTAGTTTTGACAATTTCGTCGCTTCCCAAACTGCTGTATTGGTCACACCTGCCTATTGAGCTAACTTAACGATTTCGTGGGAGACTCTTCTAGCTAACAGCCTATGTTATCGAGTTTTTATTTCAATTAAAACGCCATTTAGGCCTATGTACCTTATTTTTTATTTAAAGATGATCTGTTTCCTTCAATCTCTTCACTAAATTTTTTTATTGTTGAATGAGATGAAGTTGAATGTCAGTATATTTCCATATAATATTATACAGTATACTGTACCTATAGTACGACATACTTTGTACTGTTTCTTCATAATGTATCATTTTACAAGTAAACGTTATGATGAGGGCTGATAAAAAGGTTAAAATTTCTTTCTTCCACCATGTTAATAATGTAAAAAGAAATGCTTATACAAATTTTGGCTACTCGACCGCAATTACGAGGGTCATAAAAAATAAGTTTGCCAGAAGCCGTTAACAGAAAGAAAACACAATTTCACCGGAAAAATTTATTGGAACAGACACAACAATATTGTTAATTTATTTTTCAACATATTCCCCACGGGAACTGGGACATTTGTCATATCATGGGATCGACAGAGAGATACAGACGGCTGTCAAACGCTGGTTCCGATCCTAGACGGCTGACTTCTACGACACAAGGATACAAAAATTGATCCCATGATATGACAGATGTCTCAATTCCAGTGGGGGATGTGCTAATAAATAGCGCAACAATTGCTGTATCTGTTTCCATAAATAATTCCATGAAATTGTGTTTTTTCTGTAAACGGCCCCAGGGAAAATCACTTTCTGGACGGCCTCGTAATTGCGGTCGAGTGGCCAAAATATGTACAAGTATTTCTTTTGACATTATTAACATGGTGGAAGAAAAAAAAAACTTTATCTGCCTCCATCAGGATGTTTGTTTGTTAGAAAAATAATGGCCGGCTGTCATACACTAAGTCCCCTTCGGAAGACTTCGGTTGCTTTCGTGATAGGTTAGTTTACACGTGGACGAATTTCTTATGCAAGACTCTAATATGTTTTTCCTTTTTTTTTTTTCTTGTGTGTTGCTTTTTCTATATGTTGATAGATGAAGTATTATAAATAATCTACAACAAAGAGATATTCAAGGAGAAAAATAGGTGAAAATAAATACCCATTCCTTAGTTGTGTGAACCAGGCACTGCCCGAAGATAGACTTGACAAATTCACGCTACAGGAGATCGGTCATTTTTTGTGTTTAAGATTGTAGCTGACGATTTGCTTCTCTAATGTGTACTGCAGCCGCGGCGAAAATGCGACTCACGACCACATTGTGGCTCGCAGTGTATTTGCCTTGCTTCCTACCTACAACCCCCACCCTCTCACTCACTGGAGTCAAACTCCGTTCCATGTATATTTGTCTCTGACCTGCGAGTGGCGTATCGTCGCAATGTCTCTTTCGAAACCATGTACCTCTATAAAAACGAAAGTTTCAAGCAGGATGGGAGGATGCATTTTTTGCTCACAATATGATGAGAATATTAAATGTATGATTTATTCACAAGTATTACTAGGAAAACGGTTGTATACCATAAAACGGCGCTATACGTTACTACATGTTACTGATGAAACATTAAAAGGTTAAATGTTGTTGTTATCATCATCATCATCATCGCTGTACGTCGATCCTTTTTCAGCAGATGTACTAATAATGCGGTTAGATCTTCAATTTAAATTCACTTATTTACAATGTGATGTTAAATGAAAGCTAGATGTAAGGACTTGACAAATGTTGAACTTTTCAAATCTTTGCCAAAAAATAAATATCCGAAGCTTAATTCTTTCGCTTTCTCTTTTGAAGCCATGTTCGCTACAACTTACGTTTGTGAAAAATTATTTTCAACAATGAAAATATTAAAAATCAAATTTAGATCACGACTGATAGACAAACACCTTCGTGATCAACTACGACTGGCAGTAAGTGACATAATTCCTGATTTTGAAACTCTGCCGCAGAGACATTCTGAAGACAATTAAGTTTAGGTTGTGATAATGTGTCCTATGTTTTTTTGTTCATTTCTTTCTTCGTTACACGTACTAAACATTAGTTTGTAACCTTGTGCTGTATATAATTTTATTTAAGTGCTTGACGTAAGGAAAATGAAAAACCGTTAATGTCAGACAGTTGCTTCAATTCCCCTTCGGGTGTCCGCCTCCCTCCATAGATGCTATGCACGTTGCAGCTTACAGAGTGGCTCGGCGCACGATAGCATTTTCGCCACCGCTGGTGTACTGCATTGCTTCGAACTGAACTGAACTGTACTGTACTCAATGGAAGTCAGCCGTGTATTGTTGGTCTAATCTTGACGTCCTTCATCCTGTATTACCCTCCCATATTAAACAACGCTGAAGCTTCCCTCTCTTGATCCAGTGGAAATATATACGTACACACTATTTCCACGCCAGTCGTATTCGATCAATAACAGTTAAAGACTGACGATATTTACTTGAGCGAAACCTGTTTTTTAGCGAACGCCCTGTGTTTCGCCTATTATAGATGTAGACAGTCTTTGATCTAGGATTAGATCATATTTGGAACGAAGAATAAATCTCGATATTCAGTAGTTTTTAACAACTGAATATAGAAGTATTTCGTAACTTTGGTGGGGTCTGTTTTATATTTTCGTGTTCCACCCATATATCAGAAGAACAGGCTGGTTTTACTGCAGGAAAGTCCTGTTTGGATAATATATTTACACTTCGACAGATTATGGAAAAGAGAAGCTTAAAAAGTCAAGAAACACATTTAGTATTTATAGACCTGGAAAAAGCATATGATTCAGTGCCCGTACAACAACTATGGGACTCAATGGAGAGAATGCATGTGCAAGAACCTATTATTAATCTGGTAAAGAGAATGTATCAGAACTGCAAAGCTGTTGTTAAATGTGGAAAAGTAATTTCATCAGAGTTTTGTTGTATCTAAAGGACTGAGACAAGGATGTGGAATGTCACCATCTCTATTTAAGATCTATCTAGAAACTGTTTTGAGTCAGTGGAATAGGTCTTGTAGCTCAATGGGAATTGAAATTAAGAATAAGATTATACATTCATTACTTTTTGCAGACGACCAGGTCATCATGGCACAAGAAAGGGATGACATAAAATTCATGACAAAAAAGTTAAAAAAGTTGTTATAAATCAGGAGGTCTAAATATTAATTTTACAAAGACAGAATATCTGGTTGTCGGCGGAGAAAGTAGAAATTTGAATTTAGAGAATGGTGGAATTCGGGCGGTGGAGCATTTTAAATACTTGGGATCAGTAGTACATCAATCTGGTACATGTGAGAGAGATGTTGAAAATCGTGTGTCTCAGGCCCGCTCTGCTATAAAGCAGTTTGGAGTCGGAACATAACACATAAGACAAAGCTGATGATTTTAAATGTGATCGTAGAGAGTATTCTGACATATGGTGCCGAGGGCTGGACATTGAATGAAAGACCAAAAAAATACTATTATAGCAGTGGAGACGGATGGTTTACGACGTAGCTTGCGGGTGTATCGTCTACAAAAGGTTAGGAATGACATTATTATGGAAGAGTTGAACCTACAAGAAAATATAATCGACCGTATGGAACGAAGACAACTACAATGGTTTGGACACGTGCAACGGATGTCAGACGAGAGGTGGCCCAAGAAAGTATTGAATAATTGGTCTCCACCTGAAAGAAGAAAAAGAGGACGGCCTAGATATATGTGGAGGGGAAGAATTATAGAAGCAATGAGAGCTGGAGGCCTGGAAGATGGATCCTGGAATAACAGAGAAGAATGGAAAAAGGGAATCCAAGGCAACCGCTTATAAAGTGGAGAAGCCTTTAAAAAAGTAAAGTGTTTCGAGTACTGTATGAGAGACCGCTGCAGTTTCACAGGCCTATAGGTAGCGAAATAGTTTTACCTTCCATCTTTACTTCCCTTCGGAAAATGTTAAGCACTCTTATTATTCTTAAAATCAGTCACCCTCTGACGGATTAAAACGCCTTAACTTCGTATCCAATGGATGCTAGACCACAAGAACGTTACAAATATAGTACTATTATTCGGTTCGATTAGCTCAGATTCAATGATTTCTACTCTTTGATAGTTCTTTTCGAGAAAAATGAACTAATAATGTATAGAAAACTCGAGTTTATTCTACTCCTGCAAGCAGAGAGCACATTTTTATACACTTTGGTTTGTACTGCCACTGAACAAATGACAAACGCTTTGCAATCAGTCATTAGTTCTTGTAGACTAGACTTTTGTTCCAAAAGACACGAGGATAAAGGCGTAGCGTCAATGTAAGCTAAAAAGCTCAGCTTCCCCAGTTAATAATAATTTCATAATAAACCTGCAGTTTATGGAGAAAATTATTTATTAATTTTAATAGAATTTACATTTACGCGTTAAATATTGTGATGCGGCAGCTCAGGATGATTTGTGATGCAGCAGTAAACAAGAAGCCTGCACGCACCAGCTTCCAAGCAGACCGGTTTCTTCTGTGTAATCCACCCCGCAGATTTTCCATCCCTTTCTAACTAAACTACCCTAGTCGCAAGGCTCGCAAGAAGCTAGCTTTAACATTTAAAATAAGTAGTTTCCAGAGTTATCCCTTTTCGTCAGTTGTGTTCAGTTGAAGTGTTAGTGTGCATTGTGGCTGAATGAGCGAAATAACAGTTCCTGACACTAATTTACTTGAATTTTTTAGGAGAATTGTATTATCAAGACTGACTTACGAACAAAAGTGTGATTTAAAAAACAAGTGACCGACTCCTTGCTGTCAATGAAGGACACAACCAAAAGACAGACGCATACTTACGTAATGATACTAATATTGTGATTTCTCTAAGTATGACAGGGAGTGAGCTAATGTTATACGTATACTTGTCTTTGTTAAGAGATATGCGTAAACCGTGAAATCATATTTTACTACGTATCATTTGAGGTCATGCCATATTGGTGTTACTTACGATATTCCAACCAATCTTCGACTTATGACTTGAAATTGAGTACTAGTTATTTTAAGACTGTATTTTTGTAATACGTTTTCTCATATTGCATGGAAGACAACTTGAGTTAGCTTCCCCTGCTCAAAATTTCATGCTACGCCACTGATTCATAGACTTTTTAGCTCGGGCTTTCGGTGGATTATCAGCGTTTTTCGTATTCTTAAACCAGTGTTAGCGATAGGTTATGATTTTAATTCTGTACTAATAACCAGTGGATAGCCGGGGCTAGCTTAGTACGCTCGTAGCGCGTGCTGCGAAATGTCTATGAATACGGCCCAAAATTTCCAAATTAAAACATCTTAGACCGCTCCTATAAGGGGCGGTTACTCTTACACAAATGTAATCAGAGTTTATGTACAAAACAGATATGCAGTCTGTAACTACTGCATAAGTTTCATGAAATCCTGTTAGTAGAAAAGTTACTAATTTTGTATAAAATGCACCCCCTATAAAGGACAGTTCACCTTGAACATAATCAGAGTTTGTTAATAAAATAAATACATTACATATAACTACTGTATAAAATTTAATAAAAACCTGTTAGTTAGGAGGAAGGTTATTAATTTTGTCCAATTACACTCTCACTATAAAGGGTAGTTTTCCTTATACCAACGTAATCAGACTTTGTATACAAAACAAGTATGCTACTTGTAACTATTGGGTAAAGTTTCATAATAATCTATTAGATAGCTGAAAAGTTATTAGTTTGTCCATCTAAATTTGCATTCTAGACCATTGTGCAACCAGCGAATAGGGATTATAAAGAATGGACACTTCGCGTCGGTACCTTTGATGTAGCCGGACTGATTTCAATGACCTTCAAGCCAGCTAAAGCGTGAGATTCTGCTTTCTCCCTAGAGTTGGCGCTGGCATCACACCAGCTAGCAGTCGACACAGCGGAAATATAACACATATAATTAATACGTCTAGGTACATTATGTACTCAAATAAAATAAATTGAATCCATAAAATAATAAATCCGTCATTAACTGTAATGTCTAGACTCTAGAGTTCCTTTATAATGAGAGTTGAGACGTTGACTCCAACAACAATTAAAATATGTAATGATTTGATAGCGCTGAAAATGGAAAAACAAAACTGTTACGAGAAGTAAAACCATATACCTATATTATATTATATACGAATATTAAACGAATTCGATACTTAATTTTATAATGTATTATATTATTTTATATTATATTTATGATGTCTGAAATATAAAATATTATTATTACAACAAGTTTGTCACTGAGAAATAAGGAAAAGCTGTTAACTTGAATTTATTTGAAGCAAAGCGTTACTGGATTATGCAATAAGGTAGGCGATGTTTGGATCCTGTGTCTTAATTCTATTCTCAGTTATTATCTTAGCGTATGCTCGATTACACTAACCTCTAGCGCTTGAAAGTGGAATTAAACTCTGCGCACAGAGAAACAAAACACAGGAAAATTCGCTCAGTGTCCATTCTTTATAATCCCTATTCGCTGGTGCAACCGTTCAGACTATAAATTCTCGCTGAGAAACTGGAAAAAATATCATATCAATAATTTACCTTTGAGCCACAGAATTGGTTTACACAATTGACTCAGATGGGTGAATGACGAACAATTAGGTAGTAAAAAGAAATCTAATAAATTTGTTGCGTATAGGATATTCAGGGGAAAGGAGTTTTACAATAGTGTCAAATACAAATTTGTCAGGATTTTCATCAGTGTGATGTCGGACGTCTGGAGTAGGAATTGTAATTAAAAACTACGTATTATATTCTACAATTTTATTTATTTATTTTTATTTATTTATTTATATATATTTTTTACAAAATAGATAACGTGAGAGAAAGAATGATGTCTTTGTGTGTTGAGGTATTTTTGTGTTTTCTTGAAAAGACAGTCTTTGATGTTTAATTTTTGCAACATAAATACTTTTCGTTCCGGATGGGGGCAGTTCGTTTCAGGTGAACGTCAGGTTTCGTCGAATGGCAGAATTAAGCCTACTGTCACGTTGTTTGGTTAGTAGCCTTCATGGCCTTCGAAGCCATGAAGCTCTAGGCCTCCCAAGCTGTGGCCCTCGAACCCTCCGTGCTCCTCCAGACTGAGTCCGTGGCTCAGACCTTCCAGTCCTCCGTGGCCCTCCAGTCCTCCGTGACCTTCCAGCCCTCCGTGATGCTCTTCAACTTTGTGGATGACGACAGGCACTGGGTTGTGGCTCTCCAGGTGCACGTTTTGGTACGATGTAGCAACGCCATGGACTTCGTGGCCACCAAGATCTCCGTGACTTCCTAGTTCCAGGTGACCTCCAAGGTCTCCGTGGCTGAACTCTCCCCCAAAACTCAATTCTCCTCGCTTTACTCTCTGGGCCACAGCCACAGCTGCAAGGAGGGTGATGCAGATCTGAAAAAAAGAGAATATCTTAGCATTTGTACAGGGACATCACTTTATTTTTACCAACATTTTTAACATTAACCTGGCTATACTCGGAAACACTGTTGCCCCCTTCCATTACAGGAGTTTGATGTTACTAGTGCAATATGTAAACAAATCATTTTACTAGGTATAGGAGGAGAGAAAAGTAGTGTATCCATTTATGTTCTAGGAAAAATACGATATTACGCTTTTCAGTTTGATCGTCACTTTTACGGAATTTATCAAAATACAGTGGAGTAGTAACATTTTTTTTTCAAAAACTCAACTTTTCAGGCGGCTATGTTCGTTATGTAATGTCTACTTTATTTAGCATATTAATTATTGACGTTGTCATACAATATAGAGAGTGCATTTAAATTGAGGGGGCCATAAGTAAAGGGCTGTGAGTGCACTTAAGTTACTTTTGAGAAAATGGGGTTTAAATATTTAAGCTTTCGTAAAATCGGTGAAATTTTTTATTTAAATTTTAATGTGTGATGCGATTAAAATATCCCTTTGCCACGAAAATTTTAGATACTTTTGCTTACACTGGATGCACTTAACTCATGTTATTACAAATGTCACTAGCATTCCTTTGCTTCTAGCCACCTCAATTAAAAAAAAAAGCTAATCTGAATTTTTAAACAAGTTGCTGAAAATGGTTGCCGTTCATTACAATGCAGGCTTTAATTCAGTACGCATATTATTAAAAACATTTTGAAGCATATTCTCTGAAATTGAATTTATCTTTTCTTGAATATAATTTTTTAGTACGATATTATTAATATAGGTTCTTTCTTCTATAGAAAACGCAATCATATTTCTGAAACACACTATACACTGCAGTGTTTACTTCACTGCTTGAAGACTTCGAACGCAACAGCGGCCGTAAGTTTGTGTGTCTGACGGGAGCAAGGACATTAGTGAAGGGGTGAGAGTGAAGTACATTAAGAAATGCAGGTACAATAAAAATGCAAGTAAAAATAAAATGATGTCCCTGTATATTATTATTGCAGTCGAAATATTGTAAATATAGGTAGTCCTTCCTAATGTCTATACTATTCTGACGATTGTATCCCATTGTGGAAGTTGGTGCTTTAGGTCAGGTCATTCAGCTTTCCGTCTACCAAACTCTTTATCTACCGTTTCCTACAGCTATGAAATTTATAAGCTTGTACTTGCTATTTGGGAAAAGGAAATTGTACCAGAACAATGGAAGGAGTCCATAATCGTACCTATCTTTAAGAAGGGGGACAAGACTAGCTGTAGTAACTTTCGAGGAATATCACTTTTGTTGACGTCGCACAAAATTTTGTCCAATATCCTTTTGAGAAGATTAACTCCATATGTAGATGAAATTATTGGGGATCATCAGTGTGGTTTTAGGCGTAATAGATAAACTATTGATCAGATATTTTGTATTCTACAGATAATGGAGAAAAAATGGGAGTATAAGGGTACAGTGCATCAGTTATTCATAGATTTCAAAAAGGCATATGACTCGGTTAAGAGGGAAGTTTTATATGATATTCTTATTGAATTTGGTATTCCCAAGAAACTAGTTCGATTAATTAAAATGTGTCTCAGTGAAACGTACAGCAGAGTTCGTATAGTTCAGTTCCCAATTCACTGTGGGCTAAAGCAAGGTGATGCACTATCACCTTTACTTTTTAACTTTGCTCTAGAGTATGCCATTAGGAAAGTCCAGGATAACAGACAGGGTTTGGAATTGAACGGGTTACATCAGCTGCTTTTCTATGCGGATGACGTGAATACGTTAGGAGAAAATCCACAAACGATTAGGGAAAACACGGGAATTTTACTGGAAGCAAGTAAAGAGATAGGTTTGGAAGTAAATCCCGAAAAGACAAAGTATATGATTATATCTCGTGACGAGAATATTGTACGAAATGGTACTATAAAAATTGGAAACTTATCTTTTGAAGAGGTGGAGAAGTTCAAATATCTGGGAGCAACAGTAACAAATATAAATGATACTCTGGAGGAAATTAAACACAGAATAAATATGGGAAATGCCTGTTATTATTCCGTTGAGAAGCTTTTATCATCCAGTCTGCTGTGAAAAAAATCTGAAAGTTAGAATTTATAAAACAGTTATATTACCGGTTGTTCTTTATGGTTGTGAAACTTGGACTCTCACTTTGGGAGAGTGTTTGAGAATAAGGTGTTTAGGAAAATATTTGGGGCTAAGAGGGACGAAGTTACAGGAGAATGGAGAAAGTTACACAACACAGAACTGCACGCATTGTGTTCTTCACCTGACATAATTAGGAACATTAAATCCAGGGCAAGTATCACATATGAGCGAATCCAGAAATGCATATAGAGTGTTAGTTGGGAGGCCGGAGGGAAAAAGACCTTTAGGGAGGCCGATACGTAGATGGGAAGATGATATTCAAATGGATTTGAGGGAGGTGGGATATGATGATAGAGAATGGATTAATCTTGCTCAGGATAGGGACCAATGGCGGGCTTATGTGAGGGCGGCAATGAACCTCCGGGTTTCTTAAAAGCCAGTAAGTAAGTATAAGTCGTATGTTTCCATTTCACATTATAGGCCTACACCGTGTCTTCATTTCAACTGTATGAAAAATCATGAGGAAGGATCTTGGGATGCGGTGACAGCGAATAGGGATTATAAAGAATGGACACTGACCGAATTTTCCTGTGTTTTGTTTCTCTGTGGGCCAGCGGCTAGTTCCACTTTCAAGCGCTAGAGGTAGTGTAATCGAGCATACGCTAAGATAATAATTGAGAATAGAATTAAGGCACAGGATCCAAACATCGCCTACCTTATTGCATAATCTAGTAACGCTTTGCTTCAAATAAATTCAAGTTAACAGCTTTTCCTTATTTCTCAGTGACAAACTTGTTGTAATAATAATATTTTATATTTCAGATATCATAAATTATATTATAAAAATAATACAATACATTATAAAATTAAGTATCGGATTCGTTTAATATTTGTATATAATATAATATAGGTATATGGTTTTGCTTCTCGTAAGAGTTTTGTTTTTCCATTTTCAGCGCTATCAAATCATTACATATTTTAATTGTTGTAGGGGTCAACGTCAGAACTCTCATTATAAAGGAACTCTAGAGTCTAGACATTACAGTTAATGAAGGATTTATTATTTTATGGATCCAATTTATTTTATTCGCGTACATAATGTACCTAGATGTATTAATTATATGTGTTATATTTCCGCTGTGTCGACTGCTAGCTGGTGTGATGTCAGCGCCAATTCTAGGGAGAAAGCAGAATCTGACGCTCTAGCTGGCTTGAAGGTCATTGAAATCGGTCCGGCCACATCAAAGGTACCGACGCGAAGTGTCCATTCTTTATAATCCCTATTCGCTGGCGGTCACATCCTATGCAACGAAGATGGATTGGTGGGGGAAGATCAATGCAATGACCAGTACTTTCGCTGGATTTTGTTCCATGCTACTTTTGGTTGTGGAGTTTTCTGAAAGATCTTGCACATAATATGAAAACAAGCCACGTAATGTTGCCGATCTGTGAGAGAGAATAAGGGATGTAGTTGCAGCAATTCCACAAGAAATTTAGATTCAAGCTTTGCATGCATGGGAAAGGTTCCTTACATGTGTTGAACACGATGGCGAACAAATGGAGACATTTTGAAGTTAGTGTTAGCCTAAGTGTGAATCACTGAACATTTAAGTGTTAATAGTATTTTTTAGAGAATTTTTTGTAAACTGAAAGGAGAAGGACCATTCGTGGTATCAGTTCGAAGAAAATATGAAATCAATGAACAGTGAACTCGAGGGACTCTGTGCGTTATGAATTTTAAGTAACGTTTTATTTATACAATACTCAAAATGTGAGGTGACCAATTTGAAAATCCTCTGTTCCTTTGTAATGTTTAAGAAATATTTAGTAGTAGTAGTACGATAAAAAAATTACTTAAACCTTTATGATACACACAATATAGGCCTAATATTATTAACCTTTTATATCCAATTCTACTGTATTTAAAAACTTGAAACAATACTGTCAGAAACTCAACCGCCACTGCGTTCTAGTGGCTAGAGCACTGGCCTCATGATCCTGTGAGCCCGGGTTCGATCCCCGGCGTACCCCCGATTTATAACTTGTGTTGGGCAAGTCTTTTGTCCTCTGTTCCTTTGTAATGTTTAAGAAATATTTAGTAGTAGTACGATAAAAAATTACTTAAAACTTTATGATACACACAATATAGGCCTAATATTATTAACCTTTTATATCCAATTCTACTGTATTTAAAAACTTGAAACAATACTGTCAGAAACTGAACCGCCACTGCGTTCTAGTGGCTAGAGCACTGGCCTTATGACCCTGTGAGCCCGGGTTCGATCCCCGGCGTACCCCCGATTATTGACTTGTGTTGGGCAAGTCTTTTGTCCTCTGTTCCTTTGTAATATTTAAGAAATATTTAGTAGTAGTACGATAAAAAATTACTTTAAACTGTATGATACACACAATATAGGCCTAATATTATTAACCTTTTATATCAATTTCTACTGTATTTAAAAACTTGAAACAGTACTGTCAGAAACTGAACCGCCACTGCGTTCTAGTGGCTAGAGCACTGGCCTCATGATCCTGTGAGCCCGGATTCGATCCCCGGCGTACCCCCGATTTATAACTTGTGTTGGGCAAGTCTTTTGTCCTCCTTTGTTCCTTTGTAATGTTTAAGAAATATTTAGTAGTAGTACGATAAAAAATTACTTAAAACTGTATAATACACACAATATAGGCCTAATATTATTAACCTTTTATATCCAATTCTACTGTATTTAAAAACTTGAAACAATACTATCAGAAACTGAACCGCCACTGCGGTCATATGGCTAGAGCACTGGCCTCATGATCCTGTGAAACCGGGTTCGATCCCCGGCGTATCCCCGATTTATAACTTGTGTTGGGCAAGTCTGTTGTCCAGAAAACACGAGGGTTTTCGCCGGGATCTCCGGTTCCCCTGTGACATTCCAACAAATCCCCAATTGCAAATATAATCCACTCTTGCGGTAAACAACAACATTATTTTATCAAGAATTCGGAAATGCGGACAGGTGAACGATACAACAATAAAAATCCCAACACCCGAACGAACTTTTTTCTGGTAAGTGAGCGCCTGCTTTACCAGACTGAACCCGGCCGATGGAGATCTCTGCTGTGGACGGAAAATAAATTTCTTCCATTGTCTCGCCGAGAATCGAACATCGGACTACTTGCTTGGAAAGCGCATACGCTAAATTAACAATGTGACAGTTGTGACGTGATAATTTTTAATAATTCTGTGTGGTGAGAACAGTGGCGTGCACAACTTGTTTCAAGCCTCTGAATTGAACGACGGTCGCTATTCCGGACTTGTTCAGCGTGAATTTCGTGAAGATGGAAGTATGTGAATTATTTTATTCGTGACGGAGAAAGCAGCTGCGTAGGAAGAGAATGATTAAGTATACAATGGCATCATTATTAGCACAGGGCTACTGTTTTCAACACATTGTCTACTTGAAATTGAGATATTTGTCATACCGTGCGATCAATTGTCGTAGCCTGTGCCGCACTAGTCTGCCGCCTGGGATCGGAACCAGTGTGTGACAACCGTCTGTCGATTCCAGGTATGACAAATAAGTCAATTCCAGTGAGGAATATGTTGGAAATTGCTCAACATTAATTGTTAGGATGGAAACAAGGTAAAGTAGTTCCGATATATAAAAAGGGAGACAGGAACGAACCATTGAATTATAGAGGAATTAGTCTCCTAAATAGTAGCTATAAAATATATGCAAAAATTCTGGCCAGGAGCATACAGAACATTGTAGAAGAAAAATTATCTGAAGAACAAAATGGTTTTAGAAAGGGAAGGTCTTGCATAGATGGTGTTTTTAATCTTAAACAAATAGTAGAAAAAAATAAGAGAAAGAAATCTAGAAAAAACATCTCTTATTTATAGATTTGGAGAAAGCCTTTAATAGAGTTGACAGGAAACTCCTTTGGAATGCTTTAGAGAATAAAGGATTACCGAAACAAATAATAGAAAGTGTGAAGAGTGTATATCACAGCACATGCAGAAGGAACACAAATCTATACTAGTAATAAATCTGTAGCCGAAATTTTTCTGGTAATTTTCGATTTTCCAAAAATAATTGGTCGTAACATATATAATTAACCACCCTGAAACCGAAAATCGAATTTTTGAAATTTTTGTTTGTATGTCTGTCTGTATATTTGTTACCTTTTCACGCGATAATGGCTGAACCGATTTATATGAAAAATGGAATATAAATTAAGTTCGTTGTAACTTAGATTTTAGGCTATATGGCATTCAAAATACTTTATTTAAAAGGGGGGTTATAAGGAGGCCTGAATTAAATAAATCGAAATATCTCGCTTATTATTGATTTTTGTGAAAAATGTTACATAACAAAAGCTTCTTTAAAAATTATTTCCGATAAGTTTTATTCTTTACAAAATTTTGATAGGACTGATATTTAATTAGATAAATGAGTTTTAAAATTAAAATAACGCCATCTAAGACGGTGCAATAAATTAAGAACAAATGACTTCGTCTATAAGGGGCCTTGGACAAAAACAATCGAAACAGGGGCCTTGGACATCAACAATCGAAAGCTATTAAACATAGCCTACAGAGAATGTTTCTGTGTTTGTATGAAGTAATATCAGAAGCTAAATTAACCGATTTGTATAATTAATTATATTATATCACCATTAAAAAGTGTAGTTTCTCTAGATGGACATAATGCTATAATGTCATTACAGTAACGTCTGAGTAAATCGAGGACAGGTAAGATTAAAATAGCTTCTTATGCACAGAAAATTTGATAGGCTATTTTGTACATTCGTTTTCTGTATTTCTTAAAATATTATTTATGTACGCTCATAAGACCCTGGAAGAGATGGACACCCTGCTGAGACATCGCAGGAACAGGCCGAAATGGCCTAATCCATGACGTTGATGATGATGATTAATTGTTGTATCTGTTTCAATAATTTTTCCAATGACATTGTGTTCGCCGGCATTACCACCTTTATCTCACTCAGACGCAAGATAACCATAGCAGTTGATAAAGCGTCGTAAAATAATCCATTAAAACACTATCTTCATATGAAGAGAGAAGGAATGATATGTTTATCCTACTCGATATCGTTAAGATGAAGATTTATTCTGATCTGTATTTCAATAACGATATTTCTTCCTCATTAATTTTTATCGATTCACTAGATAGCAGTACATATTTATAATTACCTTTTGACAGTACTCAAGCCCTTTGTGTCTTATTTAATCTACTTTCACTCTTATACATGTATTTGTTTGCGTCATTTTTATAATTTATACTTCTGTGCATCCTTTTAGTTTAATTTCACTTCGTAATTCCTTTTTTAAACACATTTGTTACCTTCCAACTTCCATCCGATCTCTGCTCGTTTTCTTATAAATAATCTCAACCTGCACTCATATCCCCATGAACCCCTTAATTATTAAAAATTCTTTATCTCACTCAGACGCTAGATAACCATAGCAGTTGATAAAGCGTTATAAAATAACCCATTAAAACACCATCTTCATATGAAGAGATAAGGAATGAGATGTTTATCCTACTCGATATCGTTAAGATGAAGATTTATTCTGATCTGTACTTCAATAACGTTATTTCTTCCTCATTAGAGATGAGCTTAAACGATATTTTCAAGTATCTGTGACAACTGTGACTGTGACAATTAAATATCTGTGACTTTTATCGGTGATTTTGTCACACCGATATTTTATATCGATACGTAGCATGAATTACACTGATAAAAATTAGCAGGAAATATTGAAGAGCAGTGAAATATGAATACGATTTATCTATACACACCACTCATCAGTGATTTATATGGTAAAATCCAACTAAGAAATTATGTACATGTACCATTAACAAATAAATACTTACCTAACTGAACAGTAACATGTCAAAAGTTAACCTCATGTACCAAGAGGTTATATTATGGATATTAAACCAGTTGATAATTATTAAATGTAGTTGGGTATGGAGAAATTGGGGTTATATGTTTATCCTAATCGTTTTAAAAATTGATCCTTTTTATTGTATATAATATAATGGATAAATTATTTTAAGTCGTGCATTAACATCATAATATTGAGTCATAGAATAAAAATTAATGAAACATAAGTATTCGGAAAAACATTGGAAAATAATTAAAAAACAAAACAGTTGTTCAGACAGGATTTTACACAAGATTAAGTACTGGTAACCAATGGTGTTATTATTTAAATCGTGTAATAACTACATCATTTATAATAAGATGGAGAAACTACCGCCAGATTGCTGTTATTGTATCATGCGCACGCGCAAACCTACGATGTAGAGGAGAAAATATTAGTCGCAGAGTACTGAATACGGAGCAGATTTCGATAGCGATATTTTGTCACAGATATTTCGCGTCATCAGTCACAGGTTTATCTGTGACAAAATATCGGTCTGTGAAATATCGGCCATCTCTGTTCCTCATTAATTTTTATCGATTCACTAGAAATGTTATGTTTTATTTAACGACGCTCGCAACTGCAGAGGTTATATCAGCGTCGCCGGATGTGCCGGAATTTTGTCCCGCAGGAGTTCTTTTATATGCCAGTAAATCTACTGACATGAGCCTGTCGCATTTAAGCACACTTAAATGCCATCGGCCTGGCTCGGGATCGAACCCGCAACCTTGGGCATAGAAGGCCAGCACTATACCAACTCGCCAACCAGGTCGACTGATTCACTAGATAGCAGCATATATTTATAATTATCTTTTTACAGTACTCAAGCCCTGTGTGTCTTATTTAATCTACTTTCACTCTTCATATATTTGTTTGCGTCATTTTTATAATTTATACTAGTGATGGGCGAAGTTGTTCTTTTCCCGGAACAGTTCCGACTGTTCCGGCTCCGGAAAAATACTATGTTCCAAATAACAGTTCCGAAATAACAGTTACAAATAGAGATGTCTGAATCGTTCACTGATGCGAGCTACCTCTTTGACTCTCGCTCCATTTGAGGAGTCGTACAGTACCCTCCCTCTTCCCCAAGCTGTTCGCACATACGTTGGAGCACTCATCGCTCGGACTCCTCTTAAAATACGTTATCGGCATGACGACTTACCACACATGCTTCTCAATAGATGACATTTCAATGCACATTCGAATCTGTTTGGAAACTTGTTGTGTATGTGGACAGAAGCTTCATGTTTATTAGATAAACAGCTGTTGAATACAAGGTCAGAATGCAACACTAATTATTGGTATATGAAGTCATGAAGACATGGTAACCAACTAAAAAATTTAACATGTCATTTAAAATGTGTAGTATGTACTTTTTGTTCTCCGTTTTACGTAGTAAAAAAACAAATTATTAATTTTTATTTTTATGATGAAAGAGAGATGGAACGGAGAAAAATTCTCTCCGGCGCCGGGATTTGAACCCGGGTTTTCAGCTCTACGTGCTGACGCTTTATCCACTAAGCCACGCCGGATACAATCCCGACGCCGTTTAGAATCGTCTCAGATTAAGTTCCATCTCTTGGGTCATCATGTGATGACGCAGAATATCTGCGTGGAAATATCATATGTACTTCGGTACATCAAAATATATATGATATGCGTAATAAATCACTTTGTGATTTAAAGACGGCGCCCATACCGTCGGATCCCGGCCAAACAGTCACTCATCTGAGTGCACCTCAACACATGTATGGACTTCGGTCCTGCGTTCATAGACATCTATGACGTAGTGCAGAGGGCGGCCACTAGAGGGAACCCAAGAGATGGAGCTTAATCTGAGACGATTCTAAACGGCGTCGGGATTGTATCCGGCGTGGCTTAGTGGATAAAGCGTCAGCACGTAGAGCTGAAAACCCGGGTTCAAATCCCGGCGCCGGAGAGAATTTTTCTCCGTTCCATCTCTCTTTCATCATGTGATGACGCAGAATATCTGCGTGGAAATATCATATGTACTTCGGTACATCAAAATATATATATATAAAATATATATATATATATATATATTATTTTTATGTTTCTTAATGCTTAGTTATGACAATAATAATTACATTATAATTTCATACATAATAAAAATATATAACTACTGTATATATTTATACATTAGCAGTAGTGAAACCTGAAATCCCCACACTTAGTAAAATGTTAGAAACGCATCTGTACCAAAGTGCAGTACTTTAAACTCCGCATCGCACCTCGCTCTGGTCATTACTTATGATCACACCACAGTCTACTATATACAGTCGCGAAGCTTGAGGTGTTTTTTTGCAAATCTCGTGATAAAGCGCTCCAAGCGGTTAGCAACTAGAAACAATAGACTGTCCATGGTCGACTTTGGACTGTGTCGTATTTCTATCGAGTGCTAGCTCGTTGCGTATTTCACATTGATGCTTGTGAATTGTTCGTTATTGGTTATAATGAAAATGTTAATGGCTAAAATATAATAATTGGAATAATAATATGGGACAAGGAGGAGACGTTTGTAGTGCTATAAATTGTAGCAACAGTAAGAGAAAGAGGCCAGAGTTATCCTTTTTCCGATTTCCGAAAGATTCAGAAAGGTTCCTGGGTTTCCACAAGGATGCTGTGCAGAAAGAAAACTGTTAATTTGAAGTTCTTTGTGACTGTTAGAATACATTATATCCTTAAATTTCACAATGAAACGTTTCAGTCTAACCGAAAGGACATTAGATACCGGTTAAAATTCTGTCATTTAGGCTGCTAAATTTCCAGAGAAATAAAGGTTAGGTCTACTTTTTTTTTCAGAGGATATATTTTTAATTGTAGCTATTAATTTTGTTATTATTTTTATGTGTTATTTTACTAAAGACGTAGAAAAATTAAGTTTGTCTGAATGAAATTTATTGATAACGTTTTATTTTAAATTCTGGTGGGATTATTATTGCTTAGGCGTACTTTTTTCTTCAAAGGATATGTTTTTAATTATAGCTGTTAATTTTGTTGTTATTTTTATTTGTTGCTTTACTAGAGACGTAGAAAAAGTCTGTTACAATAAAATTTATTGATCACGTTTTATTTCCAATTCTGGCGTGATTATTATTGCTTAACCTCATCCCACTTTGTTAACTACGCAAGCCTACACTACAAGTACCGGTACACGTAAGTTACTCCATTAATTCATATTTCCATTATTATTGTTGTAAAGAGAAATGCAAATTAATATTTATTGGTTTCATAGTTAATTATCGCTATAATCTTGAATGAGTGAAGCTATTATAGTAAATTTCAATTCGTTTTGCACAAACCAAAATTATATTAGCTTGTTTCTTGCAGGTATCTTCGAGTTTATGGTGAAATTTAGTATACTTCATTAAAATAATAAATTAACTTTATGCATTTAATATTTCTATAATGGAAGGAAGGTGTTAATTTTTCCAAAAGAACACGACAACGAAAGTGTAACATATTTTGTCGGCTGCTAGGAGAGAGATCTGCGATGATGAGGCGATAGTAGCGATCCTAGTGGTGGGCAACTACCCATGTTTGCATTTTTACTACATATTGAGCTTCGCGACTGTATATAGTAGACTGTGATCACACTACAAGGATGTCAATTTCCTTGCTTCCTCATTTATCCACGTGAGAGTTTCAAGTTCCAACTTGTTCCAAGTACAGCATAAAGAACAACGAGAACAGTGTAGCCGGAGCTGTCATGGTTCAACGGAACAAGTTCGACTGTTCTCTGTTGTCTCGGAGTCGGAACATGCCTTGCGCAACGCAGTACTGCGGGCCCGCAACAACTGGGCAAGTGAGCAGCTTGGAGTCGGAACAGTGTTATTTCGGAACAGGAGGTTCCAACTTACAGTTCATTTTTGCAACAGTTCCGAGACCGGAACAGTTCCAAAATAACTGTTGTGTTATTTTTTACCCATCTCTAATTTATACTTCTGTGTATCCTTTTAGTTTAATTCCGCTTCGTAATTCCTTTTCTAAACACATTTGTTACCTTCCAACTTCCATCCGATCTCTGCTCTTTTTCTTATAAATAATCTCAACCTGCACTCATATCCCCATGAACCCCTTAATTATTCAACATTAATTATTAATTACATCTATCCTAAATTCATAAATCAATCGACCTGTTACCTAAAAGCCAAATTGGCTAGTCTCTTATATTGAGACAATTCATCCTGCCTAAGGTATTTCCGTAGTTTTGGCTAGTCTCTTATATTGAGACAACTCATCCTGCCTAAGGTATTTCCGTGGTTTTCCTAAGGCGTTAAGACAAATGTCGGGATGAGCCCTAAGAGAAATGGGCCACGGACCTATATGCCCTTCCCCATAAGCCCCCCCTTTTTCTAACAAACCACTTAGAAAGCCCTAGTTCAGAGTATATAAATTAAGAAATACATGTGCAACGTCACGCATGTCGCAATGCGAAAGGACAGGGAACCTTTCAATTTGCAGATTCAGAATTCACGGCGTCTCTCCTGGCGGTCTTCACCTGCCTTGTCATCGAACAACAGATGACAGAGTCTTCTCGACTCCTTCTGCACTGCGAAATGACAGTTCATTTCAATATGCAGATAAACTAGCTATCTCCTCGTCCCGCCCCGTGATCATTTTGATCACATTTCCATCCCCTCGCATATGTGGTACCTAAGAGGTTACGTCCATTTTCGGTTCACCCCTTCTAGAGCTCCTTCAGTGGAGCACCGTAACCCGGAGTGAGACTAGTGGCCAACAGGCTTGGTGCTCACATATTTAGTTTGTTACAGCCCCCAACCCCTTGCAAGGACGCGTTTTGCGTACCTTTTAAATTTGTTCCTCCATATTCTCCTCTCTTTTTCGATTTTCGATTTTTTCGATAACAAACAACCAAATAGATTATAAAGTTATTCCGGATCTTCTTTGATTGGACGGTACCGATAGACTTTTTTTTTACACCAGTGAAAATTTTTGGTATTATCAACTTGAAAATGTAAGGTTTATAGTTAAGTATCACAACAGGGTGCTATTTATAGACATTTCGTTAGACCGCGCTACGAGCGTCCTAAACTAGCTCCGGCTATCGACTGGTAGAGATGGTGGAAATAATTTAAATACCGATATATTGATATTGCAATATATTGCAATATCGATATATATATATATATATATATATATATATATATATATATATATATATATCGGAACGATTCGATATATCGCTATTTCGCAAATTAATAGCAACTACTGCAATTACATTTGTAGGTATATATTTATTACAATAAACTTAAATTTTAATAGCTATTCCTTATTAGCATTGAAATCAACATCATAACAATCAAAAGATTAAATGTAAAATTGCAACGATAAACAATACATTTTCAATACCATAATTATTATGTAGTTCCTAACCTAAATCAAAATTATGGTGGAGGTAAGATGAGCTTAAACGATACAATGGGGATGTGTTAAGTGAACTCTATATGAGTCAGAATTTGACATT
Source organism: Periplaneta americana (assembly GCF_040183065.1). Lineage (NCBI taxonomy): Eukaryota > Metazoa > Arthropoda > Insecta > Blattodea > Blattidae > Periplaneta > Periplaneta americana. The sequence goes on from NC_091124.1 coordinate 178,373,638, forward strand.
GAAACATTCATTCATTCATTCATAGTATTCTGCCCAAGGGGAGATCTTTCACTGCAAACCCAGCATTCTCCAGTCTTTCCTACTTACTGCCTTCCTCTTTGTCTCCGCATATGACCCATATATCTTAATGTCGTCTATCATCTGATATCTTCTTTTGCCCCAAACTCTTCTCCCGTTCACCATTCCTTCCAGTGCATCCTTCAATAGGCAGTTTCTTCTCAACCAGTGACCCAGCCAATTCCTTTTCCTCCTCCTGATCTGTTTCAGTATCATTCTTTCTTCATCCACTCTTTCAAACACAGCTTCGTGTCATACTCTGTCGATTTCATACGCTTCATAGTTCTCCATATCCACATTCCAAATGCTTCTATTCGCTTCTTAGTAATGTCCATGTTTCTGCCCCATACAATGCTACACTCCACACAAAGCGCTTCACTAGTCTCTTCCTTAGTTCTTTCTCCAGAGGTCCGCAGAAATGTTCCTTTTCCTATTAAAAGCTTCCTTTGCCATTCCTTTTCTCCTTTTGACTTCTTGGCAGCAGCTCATGTTACTGCTTATAGTACACCCCTAGTATTTGAAGGTGTCCACTTGCTCTACTGCCTCATTTAGAATTCGCAAATTTACCTTCTTTACTTTTCTTCTTATGTCCATGGATTTCGTCTTGTTGGCATTTATCTTCATTCTATAGGGGAGAGTCGGGTAGTATCGGACATCGGGTAGTATCGGACAGTACGTTTCTTTCATCTACCACCATATGGTAGTACCTGAATGACATGGTTACGTTTCTCTATGCGACATCACAGAAATGTAACCATGTCAATCAGGTACTATCATCGTGTGGTAGATGAAAGAAACTCACTGTCCGATATTACCCGATGTCCGATACTACCCGACTCTCCCCTACTGCTCACAGCTATTATTTAGCTCCAGTAGCTTATTCTTTAGTATCATCTAACAACGCCATATCAGCAAATCTTAAACACTTTATTCTTCTTCCTCCTACTATCACTCCTCCCATGTTCTGAAAACAGTTCTTCACTAAATCCTCCAAGTAGATGTTGAACAGGGTACGTGATAAAGGGTATCCTTGTCGTACTCTTCTCCCTATTTCACTTGCTTCTGACATTTCTTCTCCTTTGACTCGTTGTTTCATTTGTAGGTTACTGAAAAGCTTTCTCTCTTTCCAATCCACGTCAATTTTCTTAGGATCCCTATCAGTTTATTCCAATCCACAATTAAATTATTCTAATTTTATATATGATTGAATCGAGGATACAAATATGAGCCGTTGAGAGCAGAAGTGGTGTAAGTCAAAATTGGGTAATGAGGTTTAAAGTAAAAATTGTGCAAAATACAGCGCAAAGTAGCAATATGTCCTTTGTTCTATCCACTGACCACTAATAGTTTAAATAAATTCAATAATAATTGCTACTTTTCGCTGTATTTTACAGAATGTTTACTTTAACCCTCATTATCCATTTTTGACTTACACCACTTCTGCTCTCAACGGCTCATATAATGCTCTTTTCTAGATAACAACGTAATCATTTTTAAGTGTAAGTAAACAGTACTTGTATTCATTTTTAAAGGTAAGTAATCAGTATTTAGAATGTTTCAAGTTTTAACAAACTTCACAATTGATTTGATACAAACCTTCTATAGTAAATTCCCATTGCAAGTTATTGTTACACTCCAACATTCCAAATATCAATGGTGGTAGTGGTGGTGGTGGTGATGGTGATTATAGGGATAAAATTTTTATGTAATAAAATATACAGGGACAGCACTTTATTTTTACCAACATTTTTAACATTAACCTGGCTATACTCGGAAACACTGTTGCCCCCTTCCATTACAGGAGTTTGATGTTACTAGTGCAATATGTAAACAAATCATTTTACTAGGTATATGAGCAGAGAAAAGTACTGTATCCATTTATGTTGTAGGGAAATACGATATTACGATTTTCAGTCTGATTATCACTTTTACGGAATTTATCAAAATACAGTAGAGTAGTAACATTTTTTCTTTCAAAAACTCAACTTTTCAGGCGGCTATGTTCGTTATGTAATGTCTACTTTATTTAGCATATTAATTATTGGTGTTAACATACAATATAGAGAGTGCATTTAAATTGAGGGGCTCATAAGTAAAGGGCTGTAAGTGCACTTAAGTTACTTTCGAGGAAATGGGGTTTAAATATTTAAGCTTTCGAAAAATCGGTGATATTTTTATTTAAATTTTAATGTGTGATGCGATTAAAATATCCCTTTGCCACTAAAATTTTACATACTTTTGCATACACTGGATGCACTTAACTCATGTTATTACAAATGTCACTAGCATTCCTTTGCTTCTAGCCACCTCAATTCAAAATAAGCTAATCTGAATTTTTAAACAAGTTTCTGAAAATAGTTGCCTTTCATTACAATGTAGGCTTCAATTCTTTACGCATATTATTAAAAACATTTTGAAGCATATTCTCTGAAATTGAATTTATCGTTTCTTGAATATAATTTTTAGTACGATATTATTAAAATATATGTTCTTTCTTCTATAGAAAATGCAATCATGTTTATGAAACACACTATACACTGCAGTGTTTACTTCACTGCTTGAAGACTTCGAATGCAACAGCGGCCGTAAGTTTGTGTGTCTGACGGGAGCAAAGACATTAGTGAAGGGGTGAGAGTGAAGTACATTCAGAAATGCAGGTACAATAAAAATGCAAGTAAAAATAAAATTATGTCCCTGTATAATAAGAAAACAATGTTAGTGGTAGGTTGTGCATAGAAATCCTAGCCGTAACCAAACCAGTATTATATACTTGTTTCTCTTTCCATTTAAAAACATAGAAATAAAAGTTTTGAAGTCAAATGGTTCCTTTTCAGAGTGACAGTTATTTCAAGATTGCACAATTATGTAACTGTACACTTTCATTAACGCCATCTCTCGGGAAATTATCGGAGTTCACTAGTGGGGGTTTTGTTGTTCATAATAATTCCACAAAACCAAAAACAAATATAAAAAAACCGATATATTATACGATATATTGAATCAATTTTTCGATATATATCGAAACGAAAATATCGGTATTTCGTAAAAACAGATATATCGTTCCCATCTCTATCGACTGGTTACTTGTACAGGATTCATATCATATCACGTCACTAACACTGGTTTATGAATACGAAAAACGTTAGTTCGCTGATCATCCACCGGAAGCCTATGCTAAGAATGTCTATGAATACGTTTAAAATAGAACCACAGTCTAGTATGTACAGTCACGAAGCTTGAGTTGTTGAGGGTACTAGGAACAATAGACTGTGCCGGTACTATTTCGCATTGTCTGTGATGAGGCGATAGTAGCGATCCTAGTGGTTAGCAACTATCATGGATGCATATTCTCTACGTATTGAACTTCGTGATAAAACCATCTGCTCTTCAATAAGGACTACAAGGATCCAGAACACAAATACGTATATAGAAGTTTAAAATGAAACGATGAAAATACAATAAATTTTAAAAGAAAATTTAAATGAAGGTGAAGTTATATTACTTGAAAGAGAGATGAAATTGCAAAATTTGAATTGAATCCTTCAGAATTTCTCTAAGGATTTTCTCAGTGTTGTAAATGCGAATCCCATTGGTTTTAAAAGGTTGTGGGTGTATAGATTTAATATACAGGGACATCATTTTATTTTTACTTCAATTTTTGTTGTACCTGAGTTTTTGAATATACTTCACTCCCATCCCTTCTACTAGTAAACTTCCAACACAACCAAGGCCGCGTACATGCAGTCAAGCAGTACTGAGTATAGTACGTTCCAGAAATATATTCGCGTTTTCTAGTGACGAAACAGCTTTCAATATTGAATCATATTTTCGCACAGGTGCTGCCGTCCGTTTGCCTACGTCGCATCCCGATTTTCCCCACCTGCTTCTGCTCACGCCGCTGAAAAGGATAGTGGCAGGGATGTCTTAGTCTTTTCTGAAAACATGAATTTCTGTTAGGAATTGGACATCTACGTAATATTATGCAACTGTTTAAAATAACTTAAATAAAAGGCCCTCGTTAAATAATCAATTGTAACGTGATTTTCCCCCTTTCTACGGTCCTCCGACATAACTACTTGGACGGACAGTAGATAGCATATCTGAGTAATTTTATTTTTTCGGATCGGACAGAAGTGAAGATTGAATTTACAGTACGTAAGGTACGTTTTTACAGAGTAGGTACAGCATTATTTCAACATGAGTTATTAGTACGAAGGACGAAACTGGTAATTGGAAATAGGTACAATAGTCTATAGTGCGATAATATGCACAAAAGGACTGAATCCTGTACCGAAATGAACGGTCACCATTTTCAAAAATGTGTTTAAATATCCATATTATGATTATTTTACAATTTAACTTAATTCTCTATATTGTACGCTAATGTACTGTAGACAGTATAATATACACTGCAGAATGAATACGTTCGCATGGATAACTCAGTTCGTGAGTAAAAACACTTATTGTTAATACTGTACTGTATTTTGATTACACAAAAACTTGATGAAAATTATCAAATTCGAAATTGCGATATTTCCTAGTTTACGTAAATGGATGAACTACTTTTCTTCCCTCCTATACCTAGTGAAGTGATTTGTTTTTATTTTACGCAGTATCATCGAACTCCAGTCGTGGGAAGGAGTAGCAAAAGGTATAGCCAGGTTAATATTAAAAATGTTAGTAAAAATAAAATGATGTCCCTGTACTAAAACAGTAGTAGATAATACTCTCGTCTCAATCTCATATTAAATATTAAGTATTTTGAATTCGAATTCTAGACCAACCAATCGGAGAACGGCATTGATTGGATTGGATATTTCAAGATTGCACAATTATGTAACTGTCCACTTTCATTAACGCCATCTCTCGGGAAATTATCGGAGTTCACTAGTGGGGATTTTGTTGTTCTTAACAATTCCACAAAAACAAAAACAAATATAAAAAAACCGATAAATTAATGAGAAAACCGATATATTATACGATATATTTAATCAAATTTTCGATATCGATATGTCGAAACGAAAATATCGCTATTTCGTAAGAACCGATATATCGTTCCCATCTCTATCGACTGGTTACTTGTACAGGATTCATATCATATCACGTCACTAACACTGGTTTATGAATACGAAAAGCGTTAGTTCGCTGATCATCCACCGGAAACCAAAGCTAAGAATGTCTTTGAATACGTTTAAAATAGAACCACAGTCTAGTATATACAGTCACGAAGCTTGAGTTGTTGAGGGTACTAGGAACAATAGACTGTGCCGGTACTATTTCGCATTGTCTGTGATGAGGCGATAGTAGCGATCCTAGTGGTTAGCAACTATCATGGATGCATATTCTCTACGTATTGAACTTCGTGATAAAACCATCTGCTCTTCAATAAGGACTACAAGGATCCAGAACACAAATACGTATATAGAAGTTTAAAATGAAACGATGAAAATACAATAAATTTTAAAAGAAAATTTAAATGAAGGTGAAGTTATATTACTTGAAAGAGAGATGAAATTGCAAAATTTGAATTGAATCCTTCAGAATTTCTCTAAGGATTTTCTCAGTGTTGTAAATGCGAACCCCATTGGTTTTAAAAGGTTATGGATGTATTTGAAGATGGTAGGCTACAAATGAACTCCAAAAAGAAGTCCGTGCTTTGACCAACGATTAACCATGATGTTATAGCCTACTGCTTGCTAAAATAAGGAATGCAACGTTCATAGATCATTCTCTTTTCTACATGTCTCTTGTGCATCTCTTTCATACCTGATAGTCGAGTCTAGTTCGTTCCTGTGGCGTTTTTTCTATCAATGACAACAACATCTGCTCGTCATGTTGAATAATCTTCCGAGATGTCTATCTGGGTAGAGCAGTCGGTATAGCGCTGGCATTCTGTGCTCGAAGTTGCGGGTTCGATCCCGGCCCAGATCGATGGTTGAATGCGACAGGCTCATGTCAGTAGATTTACTGGCATGTAAAAGAACTCCTGCGGGACAAAATTCCGGCACACCGGCGACGCTGATATAACCTCGGCAGTTGCGAACGTCGTTAAGGGGAGAGGATGATATTTTTTAAAACGTTTTCCCTATTTGGTGTAAAATATTAATTTTTTGTATGTAGAGAGCTCATAGCTGTGGCAACTCAACCAAATAAAAATATAAAAAAAAAAATATTTGGGGGCCCAAATTTGAAACAAATATACCCAGTGCAGGATTGTACTAAAACCAATATATCTAAACCGTTTTTAAAGATAGATTCAAACACTTTTTTGCAGTGTATTTGCAAAAGCATGTTCTACAAACTGTCTGTAACAGAATTTTGATATTAGTCCCTACGTTTGTAAAATAAACAATTAAAATTTAATAACAACTTTCCGATTTCCTTTCTTGCAAACAAACGGACGTATTTTTAAAATGAAATCAATTAACGAAATTCTGTTACAGTGAAAAGTTTCCGAATAGTGTAAAGAATGTGTGTTCTAAATTTCATGCATGTATCTGTAATAGTTCAGAAATTATATCCATTTTTGTCTGGCATGTAGCAAAAAAATGAAGTTACTGGAAACCGATAAAAGCGGGCGTGTGATTTAAAAATCCATAGCGCAGGAAGTTCAAAAATGACGTCTCAACATCCGATAAGGACACAAATACCCACAAAGTGTTATGCAATGCGTTCCACACATATCAAAGGGTATTTTAAAGAAAAACATTTTTTTTAATTTAATTTACCGGAAACAACAATAAAAGTGGGCGTGTGATTTAAAAATCTATAACGCAGGAAGTTTAAAAATGGCGACTCAACATCCGATAAGGGCACAAATACCCACAAAATGTTATGCTATGCATTCCACACATATCACAGGGTATTTTAAAGAAGTTTTTTTTTTAAATTTACTAATTTTTCACCTAAAATACCATCCTCTCCCCTTAAATAAACCACAATTTAAATGTAAATTTCTTCCGAGATACAATGCACTTCTTCATGGACTTCTAATGCCTGTTGTCTTAGGATAACAGCAAGCATTGTCCTTGCCCTGTGATGGCGGTTGTTCCGTAGTAACTCAGTCTTTCGACAGAAACCCAACACATGTCCTAGTGTTTCAGTCTCATCACATCCTGGGCGACGGCAACGGGTTGTGTTGAATGTTCTACCTGGGACAGACTGCATTAATATATTCAGATGATACAGGCCTTTTTTATTGAATATCCAGGAATTTGTTCTTATAATATTCCACATAAAAGCTAACTCCTTTTTGCGGCAGTTGACGCCATGAAGAAAAATATATTTTCCTTTATATTTTGATAATGTGATGAACACTATATTCATTCATTTTTCGGAGAATATTATCGGAATAGTACATTATGCAACGAGCCTATAATGATAGTAATTAAGAAGCGAGTATGAATGTTTATGAAACGTGGGACCAGTTACCTGGTTGAGGTTTTTTCCGGGGTTTTCCCTCAACCGAATACGAGCAAATGCTGGGTAACTTTCGGTGCTGGACCCCGGACTCATGTCACCGGCATTATCACCTTCATTTCATTCTGACGCAAAATAACCGAGATGTTGATACAGCGTCGTAAAATAACCCAATAAAATAAATAAAATGAATAATGCTCCGCGCTTGGCTACGAAACACACGTCTTCCTACATGCGGCATTGCGACCAGATTGAAACGCTAGGCATTGGATGTGACGACACTCCAGCAGTAAACATACGCAGCGAGCACGGAGCTCCTCATTCTGCCACGACGGGTCCCGCCTTGGTCGAGTAGTACAAGCGTGGCGAAAATGGCATCGTGCGCCGAGCCACTGTGTAACCTGCAACGTGCATAGCACCTATGGAGGGAGGCGGACACCCGAAGGGGAAGTAAATTTACTGTCTGACTTAGTAACGGATTTTCATTTTCCTTACGTGAAGCACTTAAATACAATTTCATACAGTACAAGGCTACATACTAATGTTTAGTACGTGTAACGAAGAAAGAAATGGACAATGAAACTTAGGACACATTATCACAACCTAAAATTAACTGTCTTCAGAATGTCTCTGCGACAGAGTTTCAAAATCAGGAATTATGTCACTTACTGCCAGTCGTAGTTGATCACGAAGGTATTTGTTTGTCAGTCGTGATCTAAATTTGGTTTTTACTATTTTCATTGTTGAAAATACTTTTTCACAGACGTAAGTTGTAGCGAACATGGCTTCAAAAGAGAAAGCGAAAGAACGAAGCTTCGGATATTTATTTTTTTGGCAAAGATTTGAAAAGTTCAACATTTGTCAAGTCCTTACGTCTAGCTTTCATTTAACATCACATTGTAAATCTGTGAGTTTAAATTGAAGACCTAACCGCATTATTCGTACATCTGCTGAAAAAGGATCGAAATAATAATAATAATAATAATAATAATAATAATAATAATAATAATAATAATAATAATAACACTTAACCTTTTAATGTTTCATGAGTAAAGGCCCATTCACAATGAAAATTAAACATAAACATAACGTAAGCATAAAACCTTGTGTCCATGTTATTTAATGAAAGCATTCACAATGAATTACATAAGCATAAACTTAATCTTAATCATAAGACGTTAACATGAAAGTTTGCAAACTCCAAACTTTCATGCTTATGTTTATGCGATTTGGAAACAGTACACAAGCGGAAATCGTATTTTCACTTTTTGTATGACATCTCATTGGCTTTGCCTACAAGCAATATTTTGATCTATTGGCCGTGATGATAGCTAGGCGCGCAACATGGAATCATATGACGAAAAGTTGATTATTTTACATCTCCGTTTCTTTGATTTCAAGTATTGAAAGCCATATACTGATGGCATTGTATTTATTAGAAACATAAATTGAATAGCTACATCGTCAGTCATTGTGAAATTCTCCATTTTTATGTAATAGATTCTGTAGTTTTGTTGATTCGGTATGTTTGTTTCCACGCACGTGTTATGTTTACGTTATGTTTAATTTTCATTGTGAATGGGCCTTGGCTACTTAAGTTTGTGGCATATGTTTATGTGCTTATGTTAATGTTTACGTTATGTTTAATTTTCATTGTGAATGAGCCTTAACCTGTAGCATAATGCCGTTTTATGTTATACAACCGTTTTCCTCGTAATACGTGTGAACAAATCATACATTTAATATTCTCATCATATTGACAGCAAAAAAATGCGTCCTCCCATCCTACTTGAAACTTTCGTTTTTGTAGTTGTACATGTATTCGAGAGAGACATTGCGATGATATGCCAATCGCAGGTCAGAGACAAATACAAATGGAACGGAGTTTGACTCCAGTGAGTGAGAGGGTGGGGGTTGTGGAAGGTAGAAAGCAAGAGATGCACAGCTACCAGTGCGAGCCAAGATGTGCTCGTGAGTCAGATTTTCGCCGCGGCTGCTGTACGTCGATCTTTTTTCAGCAGATGTACGAATAATGCGGTTAGATCTTCAATTTAAACTAACAGATACAATGTGATGTTAAACGAAAGCTAAATGTAGCCTAAGGACTTGACAAATATTTAACGTTTCAAATCTTTGCCAAAAAATAAATATCCGAAGCTTAATTCTTTCGCTTTCTCTTTTGAAGCCATGTTCGCTACAACTTACGTTTGTGAAAAATTATTTTCAACAATGAAAATAGTAAAAATCAAATTTAGATCATGACTTCGTGATCAATTACGACTGGCAATAAGTGACATAATTCCTGATTTTGAAACCCTGTTGCAGAGACATTCTGAAGACAGTTAATTTTAGGTTGTGATAATGTATCATATGTTTCATTCTTCATTTCTTTCTTCGTTACACGTACTAAACATTAGTTTGTAGCTTTGTACTGTATAAAATTGTATTTAAGTGCTTGACGTAAGGAAAATGAAAATCCGTTAATAAGTCAGACAGTTGCTTTACTTCCCCTTCGGGTGTTTACCTCCTTCCATAGGCACTATGCACGTTGCAGGTTACACAGTGGCTCGGCGCACGATGACATTTTCGCCACGGCTGCTCTAAATAGACAATGTCAGATACATACAGTATGTGTAAGATGTAGTGATAAATACACATAAATAAGGTGTACAGAGGAATAAAATTATTTAATTTCCACAGAACTACAGTATATTTGCTTATAACTTTCGACTCAGTCATTTCCGGACCAGGGTTCCTTATCTCAATTTGATACATGAGCCCTTCCCCATCGTCCCTGAAAGTTAGTAACATCAACCCGGAAACACCCTGTAGAGGCGAAATTACAGAGCATTACGCTGAATACACAGGCATAACAGGTATTATTATTATTATTATTATTATTATTATTATTATTATTATTATTATTATTATTTATCAGCAAGTGTTACCATAATTTTTATATATAGGCCTACATCTTCCCTTGAATTATGAAATACTTACTACGCTATACTTACTTACTTACTCTCAAATGGCTTTTAAGGAACCCGAAGGTTCATTGCCGCCCTCACATAAGCCCGCCATCGGTCCCTATCCTGTGTAAGATTAGTCCAGTCTCTATCATCATATCCCACCCCACTCAAATCCATTTTAATATTATCCTCCCATCTACGTCTCGGCCTCCCTAAAGGTCTTTTTCCCTCCGGTCTCCCAACTAACACTCTATATGCATTTCTGGATTCGCCCATACGTGCTACATGCCCTGTCCATCTCAAACGTCTGGATTTAATGTTCCTAATTATGTCAGGTGAAGAATACAATGCGTGCAGTTCTGCGTTGTGTAACTTTTTCCATTCTCCTGTAACTTCATCCCGCTTAGCCCCAAATATTTTCCTAAGCACCTTATTCTCAAACACCGTGAACCTATGTTCCTCTCTCAGAGTGAGAGTCCAAGTTTCACAACCATACAGAAGAACCGGTAATATAACTGTTTTATAAATTCTAACTTTCAGATTTTTGGACAGCAGGCTGGATGATAAGAGCTTCTCAACCGAATAATAACACGTATTTCCCATATTTATTAATTACTACGCTATATCTCCATTTTATTTATTTATAATTTTTTTATTTTTTGAAGACTATTCTCAGTTATTTACTAGTTATTGATTTGATAATAATAATAATAATAATAATAATAATAATAATAATAATAATTAGAGAAACTGATTGAATATTACGTGCTAGCGTAGTAATGAATCGAGCTATTAAACCCAAGAACTGAAATCAGCCATAAATCATCGTCATGAAGAGAAAGATGACATAAATAAAATATAAGGAAGCCAGCTATCTACTGGCGAATGAAATAGTTCGTTCTCTTAAGGCTTCCAATGAACGAAAGTTTTATAAAAGCGTGATGATCAAGGTGGTTGAAATAATTTGTGCAATGAAAGTTGTTAATTAATTTTGTAAAACTGCGCATTTCTCGACTAAATATCCAGAAGGGAATTCAGGAGATATCTGATTGTGTTCACTGAGGAATATTTAAAAAAAGCAAGAAAATTTGTATAGGATATATTTTTTGTGCGAGATCATGCGTATTTGCTTGTTTTCCGCACACAACCAATACGCGGTAAGTGTGAAATACCACATTCAGTATTCCCAACGTAACACACATAACAATTTCCCTCTTCTTACCGCTTAAGCGCGACATTCATTTTACTGCTTTAGGCTTTTAACATATTATTTTTAGAGACGTTCGACATAGTAATAATTATAAATTGGAAACTTACCACTGCAATTTCACCTAAATTGCAATGTTAATTATTGGTTTTAAATATTTGCAAAAATTAAATAAAGTCTACTACTCCACGAAACTTATTGCATTCCTGATACAAGTAACATTAAGGAAGCCGTGAAAAAATCAACAAGATTCCAGATGCCGATGTTATTACTGCAATATGTTATATAAATAATATTGTTAAAATATTAAAATGAAAAATAAATCATTACATAACCTTACCGTTTGTTTTAAGTTCGTATTTATAGACTGGGGGAAAAAAAGACAGACGTATATCACGGCCTGCTGGAGTATAGTAAACACAGAAAACATTTTATAGCAACAATGTTGAAGTAAGATATTTTGGTTTTCCGAAGTTGCCGTCATTAAACAGAAACCAAGATGGAGATTTCATTGCAAATAATTAGAAATTCGTCTTTTAGGTATGTAATAAACGATCTTCGCACAAAATAATGTACGATACACGAGCGGTATGTTTGTTTTCATGTTCTCGGAAATTAAAAAAGCTCAACTACGTTTCGCTTTTTCAATCTTTTCCTCGAACATGAAAACGTCAACATACCGCTCTTGTAACGTATATTACTATTTTCCTTCTTGATGACAGTAGTGGCATTATTGATACAGCATAGCTTGCGATATTTATTCGAGGGGTTGATGAAGAAATCAATGTTGGTGCACGAACCGCCACTGGTTGTAGTCTTCATGCCACGCACCTCTCCACCGTCTCCTTACTTACACTGTCTCTGGCGTGTAATCACTGCCGTTCAAGTTTTGATCACCGTGATGTAACTAAATAAACGTCAAGTGCGTAAGTAAAATAAATGTGTGAATAAAGTGAATAAATTAGGCAAACATGTAAATGGATGTATTAAAAATAAAAATAAAAATTAATTTTAGCCTGTAACACTTCGCATTTCACATAAAACCGAAGGCACTGTGAGTAAGCACGACGATAGAGATTAATTTAAAGTAGTAATGAATAGTCTATTACACTGACAACAGTAAAAGATCCGATCAGTGTCTTACGCGGGATTCGGATACATGTCTTGGCCTCTACCAATTATCAATCTCGTGTCTCAACCATGACATATAACACTTTCTTCTGCTACTGTAAAACAATAAGGAGAACGAAAGAGTCTGCTCAGACGGTAGCATTTGAAACTCACATTCGGGAGATCCCGGGTTCAAACCCATTGGTTGGCAATCTGACTGGGGTTTTTCATAGTTTCCGTCAGCCACAAAGGCAAATGTCGGATTTGAATTTTACATACCATGATTCATCACCACCTCAATCACCAATACTTACTTACTTACTGGCTTTTAAGGAATCCGGAGGTTCATTGCCGCCCTCACATAAGCCCGCCATAGGTCCCTATCCTGAGCAAGATTAATCCAATCTCTACAGTAATATCCCACCTCCTTCAAATCAATTTTAATATTACCCTTCCATCAATGTCTCGGCTTCGCCAAAGGTCTTTTCCCTCCAGCATCCCACTAACAGTCTATATACATTTCTGGATTTGCCCATACGTGCTACATGTCCTGCCCATCTCAAACGTCTGGATTTAATGTTCTTAATTATGTCACATGAAGAATATAATGCGTGCAGTTCTGTGTTGTGTAACTTTCTCCATTTTTCTGTAACTTCATCCCTCTCAGCCCCAAATATTTTCCTAAGCACCTTATTCTCAAACACCCTTAACCTATGTTCCTCTTGCAAAGTGAGAGTCCAAGTTTCACAACCATAAAGAACAACCGGTAATATAGTTGTTTTATAAATTCTAACTTTCAGATTTTTTGACACATTTTAATTAATCGAACTAGTTTCTTGGGAATACCAAATTCAATAAGAATAGCATATAAAACTTCTCTCTGAACCGAGTCATATGCTTTTTCACCAATACTATAAATATTAATCAAAATCTAAAATCAGTTGCATGAAAACAAGCTATCTATGAACACAATAGAAACAAGAACTAAACAATAGTAACAACGGCCTACCCACAGATCCTAAACACGCGATATGACCACAAATGTTAAAGCGTGTATAAATGAAGTTAACACAAAGAAAGCATTAAGGAACGTGAAATGACAAACAAATGACGGTTGCTATTGTAATATGAAAAGCAGGCGTTTGTTATGGAAATGAAATTTGGATTGAAAAAAGAAGATGAATTCTCAAAACTTTAAACTGCGCCAAAGTGGTTCCTGAAAGCAATTACTGTATTTCACTAGATCCGCGCAGGAGAGTTTTACCGACATCAGAGTCAAGATTGAGTTTCTTTGCATAATAATAATAATAATAATAATAATAATAATAATAATAATAATAATAATAATAATAATAATAATAATAATAATAATATAATAATAATCATCATCATCATCATCATCATCTGTGGCGCTACAGCCCATGAAGGGCCCAGACCGACCAGCTGAAGCAGAGGTGCATAATCATTCATCCAGAATGGAGGTATCGTGTGGTTAGCACGATAGTTGTTTTAGCTGGATTTCGGAACCGGATTTCGCTACCTATCGTAGCTCCCCAAGTGCATCACGATGCTGGGTGGGTACCGGTCCCGTACACTGGCCGAAATTTCATATGAACATTTTTTCCTCCATGAGGAATCGAACCAGCGCGCATTCCGTAACGCGATCCTAGACAGGATGTCTTAGACCACAACGCCACGGCGCGGGACTAAAACTTATTTGTATAGTCAACGAAATTCAAGAATACGAATAAAATTGGGAAGAACATTGGCAGGGTGCAGTAAAACCAGACTCCCAAAATATCATTATGTTATAAGAACCAGGAAGTAGCGAAGTGTCAATGAAACATTTAACATCAAGTACAGTAAAACCCCGATAAGACGCTGCTCAAGGGACCGCGTGTAAACCGTGTCTTAACTGGGACCTCGTATTAGGGGGCATACTAATATACAGTCCCTATTAGCATTTTTATTTATCTTTATTTTAGTAGGTTATTTTACGACGCTTTATCAACAGCTCAGGTTATTTAGCGTCTGAATGAGATGAAGATGATAATGCCGGTAAAATGAGTCCGGGGTCTAGCACCGTAAGTTACCCAGCATTTGCTCATATTGGGTTGAGGGAAAACCCCGGATAAAACCTCAACGTGGTAACTTGCCCCGGCCGGGAATCGAACCCAGGCCACCTGGTTTCGCGGCCAGACGCGCTAACCGTTACTCCACAGGTGTGGACTTTTATTTATTGAAATACATTATTCATGAAAGGTAATACAGTATTACTCCATTATGTAATTACTGTACTGTATGTCAAACATATTTACAATATGTACTGTTACTTAATTCTTTCGAAAAAAAAAAGTAATTTATAGTTGTTTGCCGTGTGCGTGTTCTCCAAGTCCTCATGTTTACCACACTTCAGTTTCCTGCGGTTATATCCTCCCGATGACGTCGCAGCTGTAGTGATTGAGTCGCGATTTTTTATTACCGTTCTTAATATCGATGATGGGATTCCTAATACATCAGAGAGTTGTTTCTGAGTAAGAGTATTGTTATTTTTCCCCACACAGAAAGGGCTTTTCGTTTAACACTCATTGTACTCACGTTCACAGACCCTTCAGTACACTAAAGGACAACAAACTGCCCAGCAAAAATTTCCAGAATTTTATTACGGCCGAGTGAGGAATGTTGTTTGAGAGAGAGGGTTAGCAAGAGGGTGAGGTATTGTAACTGTATGTAGGCTTTAACCGTATAGATAAGGAGTCGAATAAGAGAGCATAACAAGAGGGTGGGGTATACTAAGGTATGAAGTATGAAGGTTTAAATGTGCAGGTAAAGGGTCGAATACCAATACTTTTCAGGTTAATGGCACCAGTGAGTTCAGTAACCAAGATGTTTCATTGCTGTTACAGTACATTGCTGAAAATTACATCGAATATATTCCACAAAAACGGGGTATTGTATAAAGGCGTTATATATGAAACTATACCTGGTAAGGTTTATCTTGTCTCAGTAGCAATAAAACCAAGTCCTTTCAGATGAGGGTGGAGATTATAGGAGGGTTGTAAATTTTTAGGATTCCTTTCAAAACCTTGTTATTGTACAGGCTACCGGAACTCAGTTTCTTGAAAGACAAGCTCAGTGACGGAACTACACAGTACGAAGAGAGATATTTTGTAATTTTATTTTGCGCTACAGAATGTATCAACTAGTCCCTTCCGCCACTGGATGGATGGACGGCATCGCTCCACTCCCCCATCGCCACAACAATACAGACGAAGTAAGACATATCTCCTTTCTCTCTCTTTTCACAGTGAGACAAGATACATCACACAGACTTTAGTGGCTTGTGCAGCAAATGCTGCAAACAAAGTCCATAAGAAGTTCAAATAAAGATTGTTCAGATTTATTTTCAATGAAGAATACCAGACATTATGAAAGATATTTACTTCCATAATAGTGAAACATACTCCCTCTGAATGTTCTTTTTATGCCAAATATTTTTCCTTCAACCTATCCATCTTCGGTTTTTGAGTTTCAATGCGAAAACGCAAGTAACAATGTTGGGATGATCAGCGAGTTTTTCATGTGGGAGTAATGCAGTAGCTATTTCAGGTCATTGCGGATTGTAGGTGAGAGTTAAGAAAATTTCAGGTTCGTTTAAACCAAAGAAATATTAAATTAATTTTGATTTAGTTTAAAGACGCAGCAAAAATAGGAAGCATGACTCATTACTACCTAGGAAAATTAGAGAATCACACATATAAATATCTACATCACACTGTCATTAAATATATGAAAAAAACCCACATCACTTGATTAATAACTATAAAAATATTTCATTTTTAATAACAATATTGCCACCTTACGTAAATTTTATAGTTTTCAGTAACATATATAGTCAGTTACTCAGTAAATTATAGAAATAAAGATCTAATTTGAAATATTCTTTCTCTGCGTCTACTTACGTAAAACCCCAAAAGGTTTCACTTTCATGTCATCAATATAGCATTAATGTGTGTAATTAGTGATAAATAGGTCTACTCACATAATTGCATTAACTATAATAATATTCCATTTTAATGATAATGATGTCATCAATCATTCTTAAGTTTTGTAGTTCTTAATATCCAATACACAGCTGTACTCGGAAAACTACAGACCAGAGAATCAGACCTATGAATTATTTTTATACGTTATCAAAAAATTACACGAATGAAGATCGACATAAATTGGCATTATGATGTTATGATGTCAGAGAATCTGAGCCATCTGATCTCTAAAAATGTCAGCAATTCTGCAGGTCATGGCCTTCATTTAATATTGTGTATTGAAGTGTGTGTTTTGTTTCATTCTGAAATACCATTAATTCTCAAAACTGACGAAAGATGGATTTTGTAAAATAGGAAAATTATGTAGGAAAACTAACGCTTCACTGAAAGTTACTGTTTTTTTTTTCTGAAAATCCTCGGATGCCAAGCTTCAAAATGACTGGTTATTCATTAAAATTCGTTAATCTGTTTTCCCGTAATTTCGATTACCAGTTCAAATAATGTAGATAGATGTGCAGGGACCGGACAAAAAAAGCGTATTACACGGGATAGCGTAATATCCGGCCGCGTCTTATCGAGGTTCGCGGAACAGATTACACTGTCAAAATCTGAAAAGTTCTTTTAATAAAGAGACTATGATGACAAAAATGTAGAAATGAACCACTTATCCGAAATAAGCCAGTTGCTGCCTTCTGCACTCACCAGAAGCTTCATGTCGCGGCTCGTGTGGCGGTCTTCCTGTGTAGGAGTGCAGTGAACGACTCGGAGGCTGGCGGCCCCACCACTATATATACCCGCTGCAAGCTCCAGTGCTCTGGTACTTTCCCCGCCACAGAGGAAGTTCCATGTTACGTGCTCGATGTTATTATTCGGATGCCCATAACCTGGTTCACATGTGAAAACTTCCTACCTCATTAGCTGCTTCAAAAAGACGGTGACAGCCGTCATGCGACCGCCCGATTCCGTCATCGACAATTGGTTCACTCTGATACAGTCCATCGCGCTTGGATAACCGAACTGGGGCCTTAAGATAGTCCTTGCAGCTAAATTCTCAACAGATCTGAGGTGAATTATTGGCGAAGGAAACCGAGTTTTATTTGCTTTATAAAGACACCAGTCTCGTCTTCAGGGTAGGATGCTACCATATATTTCAGTAGGCCTAGATGAGTTCCTATCCATTCGGCATATTCACTTGAAATTTTAAAAATAAAGCAAGAAAAGTAATGGCAGTACCATTACTTTATAAAATTTAATTTGCGTTTCAGTACCGTTTGAGATGGGCAGGACATGTAGCACGTATGGGCGAATCCAGAAATGCATATAGAGTGTTAGTTGGGAGGCCGGAGGGGAAAAAGACCTTTGGGGAGGCCGATACTTAGGTGGGAAGATAATATTAAAATGGATTTGAGGGAGGTGGGATATGATGATAGAGACTGGATTAATCTTGCTTGGGATAGGGACCAATGGCGGGCTTATGTGAGGGCGGCAATGAACCTCCGGGTTCCTTAAAATTCAGTAAGTAAGTAATGGCAGTACCATCTTTGCTATTTGGTTCAGAAACCTGGACGATGACTGCAGCTGACAGCAAAAAATTACAGGCCGCTGAAATGAAGTTTCTAAGGTCAGTCAAGGGGTGTATTATATCAGATAAAATTAGAAATGTTAAAATAAGAGAAGAATTGATGATCTTTCCCCTAGAAGAAAAAATTAAGAATTATAGAAATCAGTGGGCAGAACATGTCAATAGAATGACACCAGAAAGAATCCCAAGAAGAATGATGAATTATAGACCTGGAGGGAGAAGACATCCGGGAAGACCTAGGAAGCGTTGGACGGACACACTATGAAGCCGGAACAGGCATATGGCTATCCCTTGAGTTGAAGAAGAAGAAGAAGAAGAAGAAGAAGAAAAGAAGAAGAAGAAGAAGAGTTCCTGTTCCTAAAATTATTACAAAAATCTTGAGGATTCGCTTTTATATGAATGAAGTTCTTGAAAACTCGGTACCTATGATCATGCTGATTATAAATAAGTGCAGCGTACGTTCGGAACAAGTCGGGTTCGATACCCGGCCCCGGAACAATTTTTCCCTCGAAATTATTCAAACAACTTTACAGGGAGTTTATACCTGAAAGCTTGATTTGCAAGTCAGAAGTACTTTCACAAACGAGGGGATGGAAGATATGCAATGGATACTTCAGTGACGATTCCTCCATGAAGGACATGAGGATGATCCTGCAGTTTAATTTCGTGCCTCTGAGGATAGAAAACATTTTAATTGCAGATTTTGATTTTCAATGCGTCCCGACATAATAATTTCCTTTAAGCTTCCACTTTCTGTCGTGAGTTGTCGCCACTGAACTGCGCAGAAATAATTTCCGAGGAACCATCCAAATATCTTACAGCAAACGATTTTTCTAGCTGTGAAGTTAGAGGACAGGGGGGAGTGCGGAGGGCGGGGGTATGGCTTGAGTTTAACCGCGTTTGAGGATATGACCGCGTATCCTAATACTACGACCCTTCTTTCTGGGTGATGGAGATCCTCTCAGAGACTACAATACGAATTTTCAAGTACCCTTGTAGTCTTCTTAAATGCAATTCATTGGTCATTTCAAAATAAAGGAAATAATAAATAATTTAAAATGATATAATATAAAAAAATGTATAAAAAACAAAATTACATAAAGATAACTAAAATAAGCTTTAATAAATACAAGAATTAACAGGACTCTCAGATGACAGGACAGCCGAAAGAATATCTGAAGTTGTGTTTGATCATTTAGAAGAATTTAACTGTAGCAAGAAATTAATTGCGCAAACGTACGACGGAGTCTGTAAATATCGGGCAGTACAATGGCTTAGGAGCCATCTTCGCAACTAAAAGCGGAGGAGAATCGAACTTCACTACAAATAAATTGCCAGTTCCAGAATGATGAATCAAAGACTAACATAGGCCTACTTGTATTGATTTTGCATGCTCTGTTATTATTATTATTATTATTATCATCATCATTATTATTATTATATTAATATTAATTTCTGTCTTGATCATCAGTCGTCAATCTCATATCCTAAATACAAAAAAAATATCACGAGTCGCCACTGGGATAATTGTCTCCAAGTTGTGAATGTTAATTGGTTGTGAATTGTACCAATAATAATTCTAAAGTGAAAAGTGAAACCTAATAATATCATTACATGTTTAAACAAGAAACATGTACTATGAATGCACTAGATTTACTCTCACCTATATACACATAGCCTACAACAAATTAACTGTATTGTCATAACCAAAGCTCGGAACTTGGGGACTTGTGTCGTGTGCATGAGTAAGGTTACAGGTACAGCGTACACAAAGCTCACCCTGCAAGTGCTCAGGGACAGTCGTGTGTACTAAGAAAGTGGTCACATCGAATGACAGGAAGACGGACGAGGAAACTGTGTCGTGTCGAAGCCAATGACGTTCAGATAATTAATTAGAGGTAAACGGTCTGTTTGAAAATAAGAAAATACGTATTATTCGAATGGGTATTGTATACGTTTGAAAATATATTTCTTAAAATTTAGGTACAGAATTTCGTGGAGGAATTCCGAGGAGATACATTATTTTCTTCGAATGGAGAGTTTGTATTTTGTAACTTGTGTGAAACACAATCTAGAGATTGGAAACGGGCGTTCATTGAAATACATTGCAGTCCCTTAAATCGGTGGAAAATTTGTCCATAGCCATGGATCAAATCGTAGTGGAACCTTCCCTAGTAGTGACATAGAAATTGAAAACTATTTTCGAGACAAATTTAGGATACTTATCTTTCTCAGATACGAGATCAGCTAGCAACTACTGAAAATCGAACAGGAAACAGTGACAGTGAGAACATTCATTACTTTATTTCGGCCTGAGACTTCATAATACAATTACAAACCATTTTCCAAATTTGAAATTTTTTAAAATTGAAGCTTTTAAAAAATAAATTTGTAAAATTATCCACGATATAAAATAATATTAATAAATGTATTTTTTTACCTTTTATTTCTGTCTACTATATTCTTGTTTTTATTGAATATCACTGGCTTCTGTCGAATTGTCAATTTATATTAAATGTGTATTTTTCTCTCTTTTTCTCTTTCTTCTTTATTCTTGCTCTTGTGTTGTATTTATTGGTTCGAATTAAGTTACTTACTGTATTTAGTAAAGTGTCCTTGTAAATTTTATGTTATATTATTCACTAAGACCACACCGTACACGAGCCTGGCTCTTACGGTAGTGGCTAGAAACATTTTTGTTTTATAAATATAATTTGTATTCAGTAGGTAGCTAGTTAAAATAAATAAAATAAATTAATTAATTTTGCTCCCGCCACTTCATGTGACGTGGAAATAAGTTTCTTTCGTTTCAAATCATGTTTAACTAACAGACGAAGAAGGTATGGGTTCGAAAAATATTCGAATGTATGTAGTCATACACTGTAATAAAATATACACAGCAGAACTGTAAATTTGATATATTTTGCATGTTTATTTATACATATGCTATAAAATTACTTGTTTCAACCTATCATAATATTATCATTATGTTATTCAGCCAGGAACCACTTTTATAGCAGACCTGACAGTACCTCCGTGCTGGAAGCGGGAGTTTGTTGACATTGAAGTCCGGTCGCTTAGCCACGTTCAAAGACACAAGTCCCCAAGTTCCGAGCTTTGGTCATAACCATAGGCAGGAAGTTCGTATCAAAGCAATAGATTTCAGTTCAACACAGCGAGGAATATTGCTGTCACTCTCGCCTCGCTACAGACAGTATGTTCATAAATAACGCATAGTGTCATTGTGTGGAACTGTGTAGAGTCGTGAATAGTTTCAAGAATATTGTTAATTTATATTAATAGTTTAGGTTCTGAACAAAGTCAGCTATTCTTTTACTGTATTATTTACTTAATGTGAATATTATGCATGATTCCAAAAAAGTAAACTCATCTGTTATTATATAATTATGCTAACAGGATTGTGTATCACGAATATTTTTATTAAAGAAAAAACACTGCATTTTGCAAATTGTTAAAAAAGTATAAGGACTGATAGAACTCGATTTTTTAAAAAACAGTGTAATAGCAAAATATTTAATTATACAGTGGAAACTGACCTTCAACATCAAAATCAGACATAAAGCATCAAAAAGAATTTCATCGAGATTTGTGTATAATGTTGGTACATGCCAACATCCCTTTCAACAACATTTCAAAGCGTTTCTTGAAAAAAGTTATTTTGAGTGAAAGTGGGAGATACTTTTTTTTTATACGTTGCGAATGTACCTTGTAATTCGGTGCGTTGAATTGTGAAGAAATGTATTTTATGTAAGTACTGTATATTTTCTTCTTTTCTGTTCACACACAAATGATTATTTTATATTGCTAAAACTTGTAGGCCTACAGTATAGTGTAAATTGAAACATGTAATGTTAGGCAATTATTTTTTATACTAAAATGTACTGTATATATTATATTTAGGGACCGGATTTTTATGTAAATACATATTATATTCCTTTCAACCTAACCGTATATAAATAACAAATCTTTGCGAATCTTGTAATTACCATTAATATATTAAAATTTGATGCTACATATTTTTACATATTTACCCCCACATCACATATTATAGCTTGGTATTACATAAATCTACATATTTAGGGGTTTTATTCATTTTTACTTATCTAAAAAGGAAAAAAAAAAGTTCTGCTGGGGAAGTTTACAATTTGAAATACCCAGGAAGGGCTATATTTCGAGACAAACATAACGTCCTTAGTTCACGAAGTAGTAGAGGCACTCATCCCATACCGCCCACTGTAAATATGAGTGAACAAAAGGCAACCTTTCTCATACAATTACCTAGTATTGTAAAAATCACTCAGAAAGTAGCGTTGCCTTCATGCGGTGGAGTGGGACGAGGACGACATGATTTGTCTCGAACTATAATTGTTCTGCACATGTCTTAACAAGCCGTTCCCATGCAATTTGCAACCTTACCCACCCTCTTCCTAATCCTTCCAGGGAAAACCCATGTTAAGTCTGACATGAGCCGCAATAAAGTAGCCGAATTTTGAAAAGAAGCTGGAGTAAAGGAACAAACTGGAAAGATTGAATTGAATTGAAGGAGGAGAAGTGGGACGAGAAATTGAAAAGGTACACAAAACGCGCCCTTGCAAAGTGTTCGGGGCAGAAAGAAACTGAATATGTGAGCTCCAAGCCTGTTGGCCACTTGTCTCACTCCGGGTTACGCTGCTCCACTGAAGGAGCTCTAGAAAATTTTGAAGAGGAAAAGCTGAAAATGGGCGTGGAAAGATGTTGAAAGATTAAAATAAATAGCTTTTCAGGTTATTGCTTAACCTCTTTATTTTAAATTTAGTAGATCTATACGGAATTGGGATTTTCCGAGGAATTAGAAAGTATGGTTCTCGGCTGGAATAATCCTACCCTTCTGAATGAGACAGAAATGTCACTTTTCAAACAACAGTTTGTAAATACCTATAGTTTGAGGTTTTAGTAGGTACTTTGTTTCTTACAAGGAGCAGCTAAAAATGCATGTGTCCCATATCTCTTATTTTCTCCTAATCCAGTAAAGCGAAACATTTAACTCAGTTCTCTAGTTTTAGTACTTACAGTATAAAGTGCAAGTGAGTTTATCTACTGCTTTTAACTAACTAAAATGGCCCCTGTATCTTCAAACCTAATGACAAAAATAAAATCATGGATTGCGATGGACGAACCTTTCACTACAGATGGAAAAATAGCAATGTGTCAATTGTGCGGTAAAAAATTGGGTGCTCTATGAAATCACAACTGGAGAGTCTTACCTATCCTATACCTGCCAGATATTGATATTAAATATTTTACATATTTTGGTACATATTCAGCTTATTTTTCTTACATAAATATGTACATATTTCACACCTTGATATTACATAAAAATCCGGTCCCTAATTTATATTTGTAAATGTGAACATTTAAATTGTGTCCTACTGTGACTGAATGTTTACATGTTTAGGTAAGGAGTAACTGCACTCTCAATGTCCCATTCCCCTCGATCTACACAACACAGTGGTCCGTGCCTTCATAACTTAATGCGTTTCGCTACCTGGGTCGCAGTGTTGTTATAACAACACTGCGACCCACGTAGCGAAACGCATTAAGTTATGGTCACGTTGCAGCGAAATAAGGAACAAAACTGCTGGAAGGATCGGTGCTGTCATGGCGACTGTACAAGTTGTTGTCTGTGCTAAGCTAGCAAAATTTTGCGAAATTTTCGTACTCCCATCTCGTTCAAAGAAAAGACAGCATAAACAATTTATTTCTTGAACCGGTAGTAATAACTGGTCCGTTGACATGTTCGCTCATAAGCCATTAACATATTGTTTTTACGTTGTACTCATTACAAACAATACAGCAGAACACACCGCCATGACACAACAGTGCACGATGTCATTCGTCTGCTAATTCCCGCCCTATACAAGAACCAATCAGATTCACTGATGGCGGCTGATGGAGACTGCCACCACCTCTGCAAGTTGATGGCACCGTTGCGACATCGGTGGAGCATCAATGACGTCATCGGTGGAATTCGGAACACCGTGATGCCATCGGATTGCTCACCGGTGAGATTCGGAATACGCTCTAACCTAAGCTAGTAGCAAATACTTCCTAGTAGTCAATATAGCTTCGTTAAATAATCCACGACATTTTCATTGTTAGGTAAAATTATATTGTGTAATACTTCGGTCGATTCTTCTTGATTGTCTTCATAACTTCTTTCTTTTAAGCTGAGGCCTCATCTTTATCGGTGTTTGGCCTTATATTTTTTCAGGAATTTTTTAACCTTTCACACTAGACAGACAAGTGATAGGATTCCCGTGACCTGGGGTTAACACGAGCTCGACCTGTAGCTAAGAAATCAAAGCAAGCATCCCTTCTAGAGGCCGCTTCTAAGCAACCTCAAAGTTGCATCTTTACAGTGTATTTCTAAACAAAAATGTTTCACGGCTCTGGGATTTCGGTAGTACAACTAGCAGTAGTCTTTCTGCAGGATTACTTCATGGGATGTCAGATGAAAATGCATGGGTTCAAGTCTAGCGCCCGTGTGCACCATTCTCGATTAAAATTTGACCATGGTCTAGTCGGCACTTGACCATCTTCAACGCCAATTTGCGGAGTATCAATCTCGATCAAAGTTAAACAGACGAGTTGAGTGTTAGAGTGTTATGTTTTATTTAACGACGCTCGCAACTGCAGAGGTTATATCAGCGTCGCCGGATGTGCCGGAATTTTGTCCCGCAGGAATTCTTTTACATGCCAGTAAATCTACTGACATGAGCCTGTCGCATTTAAGCACACTTAAATGCCATCGACCTGGCCCGGGCAGACGAGTTGATGATGATCAAATTTGATCACTGGTGTGGGACCGATTATCTTGAATTGAACATGGTCAAGTCGAGGAAACCAAAATGGCGGCACGATTTGATGTACTTGATGGAATTGAAGATGAAAAATGATGTATCTTGAACACGCAAATCACTGCGGAAATAACAGAATTGGTGTTATTGTAGAAAGAGTAAGTTTGTAGATGAATAATAAAAATGTTTTTTTCTCAAAATAGACGAATGTTTTATATATGTTTCTGCTTTGGAAGATCGGGACTTTACTTGAGGACAAAATATTATTTAGGCCTAACTGTCCAATTTTGTTAACATAATAATAAAGTAGTTATTCTATGCCGGTAATAATATAGTAAAACTAAGTGACCATTTTGTAGAATGCGAGATTATCACTTATTAGCTATAGATTTGCCGTTTGAAACTATTAGGACCTACATGATATTTTGGACAATTAGGCTACTTACGCCTGAATTAAGAGAAATTACACGGATACCTTTCTTTCCCTCTTACTCCAAAATTCCAAACTTGTGAATACAAAATAAGTGGATAAATTTCAGAACAAGGATACTTTCCTTTCTCTCTTACTCCAAAATTCCAACCTTGTGAACACAAAATAAATTGGCACTAAAAACTTCCTTTTCGTATGCATGATGATGCGTATTCGACGACATACACAGACGAATTGCTTTTTTTTTTTTTTTTTTTTTTTTTAATAATTGTTAGCGAGGTATCCGTATACTGAAATTTTCCCAAATAAATTATTGGCACTGAAATGTGTGTCTTTTCGTAAGCAAGATGATGAGCATTGGGCAAACACATACAAATCTGCTCTTTTTAGCAGCCTATTTCAAGATAATTGTCAGTGAGGTATCCGTATAGTGAAATTTTCCCAATTATTATCAATAATATGAAATAACCACTGTATAAATTACGTTACAAATTATGTAAACACGTATAACTCATGTTGAATTGTGAGGTTAAATCCAACCAGGTAGCCTGCTTTTCTGTTAGAGAACTTTTGTCAGTAGGCCTACTTTTATTCTCTAATATGGATGCAGAATTGCTGACGAGTTCTAAAAGAATTCCCACTTCGAACTGTGAGAAGTTCGGTGCTCTTTTCTTTTTTTCTTCCATGATTATTGAAACTTGTTATTTGAAAACTGCGAGGATGTTTGAAACAGTCCGACAAACAAAAACGAAGCGATAATTGACAGAGTGCGTTCGTTCGCTGTTTTATACACGGTAACCTAGCGCTCAGATGATTCTTCTCAAGCGAGCGTACCGTCAGCTGACGGGACTGAGTTGATCGAGGGAAAATGTCGGTGCACCGCACCTGTAACTTAATCATTGTCAAGAATTAATCATGTTTCCGTGATTGCTGATAAACTGGCTAGATGATCCAGAATGGTGCCCACGGCCATAGAAGCAGAGGTTGTTAGATCTACGGAATAGACCTCATTATGAAAATGTTTAAATTTGAATAAAATATGACTTCTTATAAATGCAAAATTTGACGATATTATGAAAATTATAAAAAGTGCCCTGTCGCCACCCGGCGTCGAAAAATAGTAGCCTGAAATACATGCCTGCATAGGATATTCACCCTGTGTGTGAAGGAAGAAAGTAAATTTACAGCCTCAACATTCCGTTCTGGAAAGAAATATCGCCCTTTCTGATACAAATTACTTTTATTTTATACGTTCCTATTTAATTATGCGTTTAGAGGAGCTTCCTTCCTTGAAATTTGTGGGTTGGAACAAAGCTGGAAAGCCTAATTTCTCAATGGACCTTCTTCAGTAATGTTTTTTATCTTATTCGCTTGAAGGGATAACAGTATCGCCGGTGTTCTAGGACCATAAATCTGTCTTCCCGTGTGAAACTAAAAGAAAGTAAATAAGGACAAGAAAGCACACAAGCACTCATAACCACGTAACTCTGCCGATGTTAGGTTTAAAAATTCATTGACTACGGACAAATACAGACAGTTTTCTGTTTACTTGCTCTCTTTGGAGACGTAAGAAAATATTGTCCAACTACCTATAAGTTTTTTTTTTTTCGGTTAACGGATAAAATACAGGCTGATTAAAAAGTGACTTTACAAATTTGTAACGGTATAGCCTTTACTCGGAAGAATTATATAATTGAATAGTGAATTGCAGAAACCTCACAAGTAATCACAATTTTTGTCAAATTCAGTTTTTCATATGGTTTTAATATTCAAATGGTGCAGAAATCCCACAGTCCAGTTTCATGGCGGCAATAAGTTACTGTGAATTGCAGGAAATTGCAGGAAAATCAGGAATTTTTAGAAACTTGTTTTTATAGGACTAAATGAGTCTGAAGAATTAAATGACGGATTGTACAGGGACATCATTTTATTTTTACTAACATTTTTAATATTAACCTGGCTATACCTTTGGATCAACGCCGTTTGCTACCTCCTTCCACGACTGGATACTGGCGTAAAATACAAACAAATCACTTTACTAGGTACAGGAGGGAAGAAAAGTAGTTCATCCGTTTACGTAAAGTAGGAAATATCGCGATTTTGAGTGTGATAATTTTCATTAGGTTTTGTTTAATCAAAATACAGTACAGTATTAACAATAAGTGTTTTTACTCATGAACTGAGTTATTCATGTGAACTATTCATTATGCAGTGTATATATTATACTATCTACAGCACATTAGCGTACGATATAGAGAATGAAGTTAAAATGAAAAATAATCATAATATGGATACTTAAACACAATTTTCAAAATGTTCATTTCTATACAGGCTTCAGTTCTTTTGTGCCTATTAAAGCACTATAAACTATTACATCTAATTCCAATTACCAGTTTCGTCCTTCATACTTAGTAACTCATGTTGAAGTAATTCTGTACCTACTCTATAAAAGAGTACCTTACGTACTGTAAATTCAATCTTCACTTCTGCCCGACCCGCACAGATAAAATTACTCAGACATGCTATCTACTGTCCGTCCAAGTGGTTATGTCGCAGAATCGTAGAAAGGGGGGGGGAATCATGTGATAGTTAATTACTTAACGAGGGCCTTTTGTGTAAGTTATTTTGAACAGTTGCATAATATTACGTAGACGTCCAATTAATCTCTAACAGAAATTAATGTTTTCAGAAAAGAGCTAAGAAAGCCCAGCCACTAGTCTTTACAGTGGAGCGAGCAGAAGCAGGTGAGGGAAATCGGGATGCGACGTAGGCAAACGGACGACAGTACCTGTGCGAAAATATGATTCAATATTGGAAATTTTCATCACTGGAAAACGCGAACATATTTCTGAAACGTACTATAATCACTAACTCAGTAATGCGGCCTTGGTTCTGTATGGACGACAGTTGGGTTGGAACGTCGTTAGTAGAAGGGTTGGGAGTGAAGTACATTCAAAAACTCAGGTACAATAAAAGTTGAAGTAAAAATAGAATGATGTCCCTGTATAAGCCTTTTACAAACTTTCGGCTTTCGCCGGTCGCCTGAAATCCGACACTGATGCACAGTGCCTACTGTGTATTTGCTTATAAGTCAGTCTAAGCGAAAAGGACATGGGCAGGAGTTTCTGAGTCCCGTTTCACTTCACCGTTGTGCCCAGGGGTGTTTTCGAGCTAAGTAATGTTATTTCTATGCACACTTCGGTAATCATAGAACGAGACCTACAAATTTTATATTTTTGGCGATTTTTAATAATTTTATATATGGTAATCATAATTATTGGGAAATGCGTGTTATTATTCGGTTGAGAAGCTAGTCTGCTGTCAAAAAATCTGAAAGTTAGAATTTATAAAACAGTTATATTACCGGTTGTTCTGTATGGTTGTGAAACTTGGACTCTCACTCTGAAAGAGGAACATAGGTTAAGGGTGTTTGAGAATAAGGTGCTTAGGAAAATATTTGGGGCTAAGCGGGATGAAGTTACAGGAGAATGGAGAAAGTTACACAACGCAGAACTGCAGGCATTGTGTTCTTCACCTGACATAATTAGGAACATTAAATCCAGACGTTTGAGATGGGCAGGGCATGTATCACATATGGGCGCATCCAGAAATGCATATAGAGTGTTAGTTGGGAGACCGGAGGGAAAAATACCTTTAGGGAGGCCGAGACGTAGATGGGAGGATAATATTAAAATGGATTTGAGGGAGGTGGGATATGCTGATAGTGACTGGAATAATCTTGCACAGGATAGGGACCGATGGCGGGCTTATTTGAGGGCGGCAATGAACTTCGGGTTCCTTAAAAGCCATTTGTAAGTAAGTAAGTAATCATAATTATTATGTTTTATTAAATACTTTTAAATTGTTGTTGAAGTCATACATTCTCCTCGAAACTAGAATAGTTTTAAAACAATACTAAGATTCCTTCAATGCTAACATTAGGATTTATCCTGTTTCACAGAATTGTGAAGTTACACACAATAACAAAAACACCCAGACGTGAGATAGGGAACACAAGCTTTGCATACTTTTACCCCTTTATAGTGGGGAGTTTAATTCTGTTCGTCTGTTCTCGCTGAGACCGGATGAGTGTGCATTGTCTTGTAAATGAGTAGAGATCTTAATTCATGCTTATCTCAGATCAATTTTTCAAACTTACCATGCATTTCATGGTGTGCCATAAAACAAAGTATACTAATTAATCAAGTACCGGTATAATATAGAATATGATATTGAATTTAACAAATACGATTCTAATTAGATATGAAACAAACTCAAAAAATAATAAAAGATGTAGAAGAGAACCATTCTTAAAATACAAATGCAATGACGTGTTAATTAAATTACACTTTGGTATAGATGGTTCCTTAAGATGGCGTACGCAGAATTTTGTCAAGGGGGTTACTATAAATTTTTATTTACACATACATCTTGATTACACAACTATATCACACGGAATATGTATTATATGTCTTTCTCGTGTTAAATTTTGCCGTACCTCGTTAACATGTTTCAGCCTGTTATGGGCCATCTTCAGAACTGGTTGTTGCTGGTCTTGGCGCCTTTTGTTTGTGTTTCCTGTGGGGGTGTGTTTGTGTAGGGTAATGTGGCGTCAAAGAGTGTGTGTGTTCTGAAATTGAGTTGTGTGTTGAGAATTTCGTTTGGAAGTGTTTTTGTGTGTGTATAGAGTATTTCGTATTGTTCTAGTATTTTTAGTTTCTGGCATTTTGGTTGAATATGTAGAATTTCCATGTCTTCGTTTATGTCTCTATAGGTGTGGTTAGCATTTGTGATGTGTTCTGCATATGTGGAAGTGTTTTGTAGTTTTATTATGACAACGTGTTATTATAGCAACGTGTATGAAATGATCTGCCTGTCTGTCTTATGTACAAGTTGTTGCAGGTGTTGCATTTGAGTTTGTATACGCCTGTGTGGTTGTATTTGTTTGTTTATGTGTTGAGATGTTTTTGTAGAGTATTATTTGTTCTGTATGCGATGTTGTAATTTAATTTCTTTATTGAGGTTGCAATCTTGTGTGTGTTTTTGTTTTCGTATGTTAGTGTGACGTATTTTTTTGTTCTTGTGTTCTTATGCTTTTTGTGATTATGTTTCGTCTTGCGTATTATGTTGTCTATTATGTTGGGGTTGTATCCGTTTTCTTGTATTTGATTGTGTTTAGCTCTTCTTTGTAATCCTGTTGGTTCATTGGTATGATGAGTAGTCTGTGTACCATTGTTCGGAATGCAGCTTGTTTGTGTTGTGTGGGGTGGTTGGATGTGTTGTGTGTGTTGAAGTTGTTGTTGTGGGTTTTCTGTAGATTTTGAATGTGTGTTTGTTGTCTACTTTTGTTATTGTGATGTCTAGAAAATTTATGGATTTGTTGTTTTCAATTTATAATGTGTAGTGTAGCTTTGGGTGTATTTTGTTTATGTGTTGATGCAGGTTTTGGATCTGTCTTTTGTTTCCTTTGTGTACTATTAGTATGTCATCTACGTATCTGTGCCAATATATGATGTTGTCTGCGTGTTTGTTGTTGTCTTTGTTTAGTATATATATCTGTTCTATGTGGTGTAAAAATATTTCTGCTAGTATGCTGGAAATGGGTGATCCCATGGGTAGGTCTTTGGTTTGAGTGTAATATTTGTTATTGTGTGTGAAGTAGTTTTGTTTTGTGATGGTGTCTGTGATGTGGATGATTTCTTTAATGTGTTCTTATGGTGTTTTGTTATTTTTGAGCATCTGTTGTAGTATCTGTGGCATATATTTTATGGGTATGTTTGTGTATAGGTTAGTTATGTCGAAAGTTGCTAATGTTGTACTGTGTGGGATATGTTTGTCTTCTCTTTTATTCATTAGGTCTATGTTGTTTTTTATTGTTGTCTGTTTTTCGAATTTTATGTTGTTTCTTATGATTTTGTCCATGTATGTGGCAAGTTTGTGTGTTGGTGGGTTTCGATGATTGACTAATGGTCTGATGGGTATGTTTTCTTTATGTATTTTTGGTAGTGCGTTTAGTTTAGGTGCTTCTAGTTTGATAGGTTTTAGTTGTTATTTCATGTTGCTTGGAATTGTGTATTTGTTTTTGTTTATTGTGTTTTTTATTTACATTTTTTTTTTTACAATTTACATTATCGGTATTTTAAATTTTGTGTATTATTATTATTATTATTATTATTATTATTATTATTATTATTATTATTATTATGTTACGGTATATTTATTAATATTATACTGTGTTCTAATAGAACATATTTACGAATATCCTTATAAAATCTTTGAAACATAATTTTTTCACAGCCATGCAATTTTTTAAAAATTGTAACTTTTGTTTAATGTCGTATAATAAAAAATGCTTGTGTCATTATTACACTTAAACAAGAAGTTTTTATAAAAATTGTGAACTGTCAAATGAACAAAACGTGAAACGGACGTTTCACAATAGTCGGAACTAATAACAAACGGGTAAATACCGCTCTTAAAATAAGTTTAAAATCGACAATGCAGAATATTTAACATTTGCACTGCAGGACTGTCAAAAGAACATTTTCTATATGTTTCACAACAAGTTAAATTTCATATTGTGTTAGCTTCATTTTATTACAAGTTTGGTACTAAGCGGTAGGTTTCTCTATAACAAAGGTAGCATTGTTATAATTCGAACGTGCCATAGCGCCAAGCACAGGGATTATATTGAAGGAGGGGTAGGGGGACTATGTTTTATGTCGATGTAGATTTTGTTACTCTGACAGTGACAAATTAGAGAAGGGAAAACAATTATGGATAAAGAAATACTCAAATCTAAATAAGTAATTTTTGTAATGTTGAAGGGGAGGGGGTTCAAACACGGTAATCCTCCCCTCTTGGGTACGTTCCTGGATGGTTCCTTAAGATGGCGAGTGATCCCTTCAAGACGGCTAACACCAACTGTTCAATCAACTCTTTGGAAGTTCCTGCAGTCTTCAGGAAGCGTTGAGTTGTGAGTGGGATGGTACCTCTTGCACCGATGAGCAGGCTTTGGACTGTGATGTTGGACAGATTGTATTTTTCTTTATAGTTTGAGATAGTTGGCGTATAGTTATCAGTCTTCTCAGCGTTAACTTCTTCTAATTGATTAGCATGGGATTCGAACCGCAATGGGTCTGGTGCTGCCGTTTTCGGCAATCCCATGGACTTCCTCGTACACCATGAGACCTTTCTCACGAAGAGCATTGGCTATTAATCTTCTTGTGCGATGATGTCAAGCGTTACGCAGCGTTTCCCCAAAAGGATAAGATCCCAGAACGCTGATGTTAGTGAAAATATGACATTGATAGTTGCAGAGATGCGATTCTTTGAATATTTTAGTAGTTAACGAAAGTCAGAACCCACAGAAATAAAACAAAGTGGAATTAAACGTTTCTATTTTATTAAAATCAAATGAAGAGGTGGATCCCGAAGTGCTCTAAGTTATTTTTTTTTATTTTAACTGAAGACAGAAAACAAGCTTATTTTATCAAAATACTTTCAATATGATTACGTTTTAGCAGAAATTAAATATCAGTATTGAACAACGCACATTACAGAGGTGTACAAGTTCAAAATCATTTTAGTAAAATTATATTTCTTACATAGGCTATATCTCATTGTTACGTAAACGTAAAAATAAAAAAAATATATGTTGAATACGGAATACAGATTACAGGTTATTTAGACTTAATCTAGAATGGATTCACACTCACTTCAAAGTTTATCTTCAGAGTTCAGTTTACACTTCAGTGCACATCCTGGATGGACTCACATTCACTTTGAGGATCATCTTCACTGATGTTTGCTGAGTTCTACAACTACGCAAGGGTGCATGGATTCATTCAGTTAGCTACCCTGTCCTCTGTTTATAAGATATTGAAACGAAACTTTGTAATCTAGTAGATTTTCAAACGGAGAATCGAATTAACCGTTCTCCCGAAAAGGGGCTATAGACCTATGGGCCCATTTTCCAGCTTGATATTAATTTACTTGATATTAATTGCACAAATTTGTATAGCTTAATGAAAGTATGCTACTTTGTATTGTATATATTTGTATAGTTTTGGCCGATGAATTGTATATGCTTTAAATTGAATAGTAATCTATATAGCTCTACTGATAAATTGTTTGTGTTTGTAATTTGAAGTAGTTTGCATGATATGTATTATCAATTTCTGTATATCACAACTGGTTGAATTGTTTATGCCTTAAATTTAATTAAACTGTTTTGTATTATAATATAGCTCAACTTATGAATGATCGTTTGCGTTTGTAAATTTAATAATCTGATTGGCTATGTATTGTATACTTTTAGTAGAGCCATCGATGTAGCTCAGTCGGCAGACTCGCTGGGCTGCTGATCCGGAGCTGCGTTCGGGCTTGGGTTGGATCCCCCTTTGGACTTTGGTTTCTTCGGAGGTTTTCCCCAGCCGTGGGACTGAAGCCGGATGGTCAATGGCGAGTCCTTGGCATCAACCCCTTTGATTTGATTACCCCCTTTGATTTGATTACCTGATTGAGTTTTTCTGAGGTTTCCCCCACCGAAAAGGCAAATGCCGGGTAATATTTTGGCGAATCCTCGGACCTCATCTCATCTCACTATATCTCGCCAAAATGTAAAAAAATTGTACAAAATTGTAAAAATTGTAGAAAATTACTAAATTGTAAAACTATAATTTGTAAAAATTGTAATTGTAATATTGTAAAATGTTGACATGTTCCACATCTTAAAGCTTCATTGCTCATGTAAGATCTATGGAATAAAATGAATGAATGAATGAATGAATGAATACCGCCTCAATTGTGTTTGAGAAGGCGATGATAGTCATGAAAAAGATGATTATGAAATTGAAGATAAAGAAGGCTAAAATGATGTTGACAGAAGAAAAGGTGAGGGAAATGATGACTAATTTGGATGTGGATATGATGATAATTTGATTACGTTATACTCGAAGAGAAATAAAGAGAATAAGGAGACCATAAGTAAAATGGAGAAAGTGAAGAAAGTTGCGGAAGGTAATTGAATAGTGATGAATGACGATTATGGTGATGAAATTGAAAAGGTTCGTAATGATATTGCAAATAGACGATAAAAATAAAATAAAATGTAAACATATTTGTGTTGCAGACGAATCAAAGGTAAACACGAATAGCGTGGTGAAGATGACAAAATGAGTGATTATGCTTATGGTGACATAGATTATTACAATAATTCAGACATGCCTTGTGAATATGTCATATTACGTTCTGTTATTTTAATGGAATGAAAGCAACATTTGAGTACTGGAAACTAATTTTACACGTTGTAAATACGCCCAGCCGTGTATGAAAATGAGTTGAGATGATACAAATCTAGTACTCCATATTCTAAGTACAGTAATGATAAACTAGATAAGTGAACGGTTTTCGTCTTCACTTACACAACTGCGTTCTAATGTCGCTTAAGCAAAGTCGCTAACAGAAACTCGCTTAACAACCTATAGTATGTTGAACCTGAATAACATACTCATTCATTCACTCATTAATTAATTAATTAATTAATTAATTAATTAATTAATTAATTCACTCACTCACTCACTCACCCACCCACCCACCCACCCACCCACCCACCCACTCACTCACTCACTCACTCACTCACTCACTCACTCACTCACTCACTCACTCACTCACTCACTCACTCACTCATTCATTTTATTCCATAGATCTTACATGAGCAATGAAGCTTTAAGATGAGGAACAAGTCAAAATTTTACAATATTACAATTACAATTTTTACAAATTTTTACAGTTTTACAATTTAATAATTTTCTAGAATTTTTACAATTTTGTGCAATTTTTTTACAATATTTTGGCGACATGTAGTGAGATGAGGTGAGGTCCGAGGATTCGCCAAAAGATTACCCGGCATTTGCCTAGAAGGTTTCCTGTTTGATAAATTATTAATTAGTATTATCTGATAACTGAGACATTGGAACCTTTCATAAGAAATCCTTACGATTACTTGCTCCTAGATCTCCCCTAAAGACTTGTTTTTTTTTAATCAACGCATGCGACGTGCGAGATGCGAGACCCGCCTCGCACAAATCCAAACTACACGAGAGATAGTGAGTGGTTTCTATAGTTGTGAGATGCGCAGACCTCGCATCAGAGTCGTGCATGAAGGCCCAGCCCACGATCTGCTTTATCACTGCAGCCCAATGCCACTAAGCAGTGTCGCGCGGAACTAGCCCGTGACGTCACCCTGCACCACCGCACGGGTCGCGGCGGACTGCTTGTGGAGCGGTTTAGTGAGGTGGACTAGTTTGTATCAAAGCATGAGCCCAAGCTTCCGCTTCTATCAGTTACTTATGAATTGAGTTGGCGCGGGTTTGTGCCAACGAGCACAGAATACAATAGAGTAGACACTAGCATCTTAATACCATTGGACGGAGTGAAGCCGGTTTGATGGACCTGACGCCATCTTGTTGCTACCAAAACATTGCAAAATAGCTATTACGTTATAGAAGATCTTATGATAATAAGAATTCCATATGTCCCTAATTTCTTGTAGGACTCACACTTTCTTGTTTGTTTCGTAATACAGAATCGCTATGCACGTATTTTTAGCAAAAATTACGAAACTGTCATCGATAAATCACATATATACAGGTTATTTAAATTGGCAGCTCTTCAAATTGCAGTATGGTATTTAATAGATAGGTAATCTGGAAGGTTAAACAAACAATAATGATAAAAAAGGAAAATAACAGTTTGACCTTATTTTGCTACTAGTCCAATAAAAATGCTACCCTATAATAATTACTTTTATAGGTTGATCCATTTGCTTCGATTTAATAATGAAACTTGCTTCTTAACGCAAATTATCATTCTCTTCCTTTTGCCAGTATTTCGTATAGGCGTCCCGATTTTGTTTAGAGAAAAAATGGAATGCTCTTAACCATATAATATTTGATAGGCTCTTCGTTTATAGTATATAATTAGATTATAACGGCGAACAAAAGTGAAGTTTTATTACCAAGTGGGTCAAGTCAGTTCACGACCGAGTTAATGAAGCTACTAAGTCTGTAAAGCATAAGTCTGATTTCGTGATTATAAAAATTAATTACAATAATATTAATACACTATTTCTTTTTCTTCATCAAACGAATATGTGCATTCGGTTTAAGACAAACCTCGGTACACCAGTTTTCTATAGCACTCGACACAAACTTCCAACATGGGTTGTTAGGTTAGCTTCGCTCGTAAATGCTAAGTCTGCAAAGCATGTCTGATTTCGTGATTATAAAAATTAATTACAATAATATCAATACACTAATCCTTTCTCTTAATCAAACAAATACGTGAACAATACGAATCTAACCGACTAACTTAGGCTAAATCATTCATTACCGCATATAGCCTACCGGTAATAAGTACATTTCACACATGCATATTTACCCGTGAAAAGTTATTCCAGGAATTTTTTTTTGGAAACCTGTTTGTGCAGCCATACGCAGCACATGTAGGCATATTGAAATTAGTTAATTAATTAATTAAAACAACGATGCAACATCACAATCAACTGCCCATGTGCTAACCGGGAGCGCAATGTTTTGGTAGCATCATAATGGCGACTGTCCACAAAAGCGGCTTCACCTCCAAGCTGTTTATATCTACTCTATGCATTCTGTGCTCGTTGGTTTGTGCTTGTGTGTACGGTTCGATCAACGATCAGCTACTGTTTCAAACGTTTTCGTTTTTGATTTGTTTTTCAAGTTGAGTCCAAATAATGCTGCATCGCAAAGAAAATACAGTCTCTGTGAGATGCTATTACACTATCAAAATTCTTTGACAAAGAATATTATGATAAAATATTTCATCAAAGATCTTTGATAAAAGATAGGGTTTGGGGTATATTACACCACATAAAATCTTTTAAAATATTTTAAAAGATTTTATCAAAGATAATCGAAAATTGGATTGAATTCGGCGTAGCTCAGTGGTCAGAGCGCTTGGTACATAGAACCAAGGACCCGGGTTCTATCCCCGGCGCCAGAGCGAATTTTTCTCCTCAAATATTAATTGTCAATATTACATATATTATTCGGCGGCCGGGTAGCTCAGTTGGTAGAGCAGCTGGCTACGAACTGGAAGGTCCGGGGTTCGATCCCAGGTGGTGACAGGATTTTTTCTCGTTGCCAAACTTTCAGAACGGCCCCGAGGTTCACTCAGCCTCCTATAAAATTGAGTACCGGGTCCTTCCCGGGGGTTAAAGGCGTGGTGCCGACCACACCACCTCATTCTAGTGCCGAGGTCATGGAAAGCATGGGGCTCTACCTCCATGCCCCCCAAGTGCCTTCATGGCATGTTACGGGGATACCTTTACCTTTACATATATTTTTCTGTAGAACAAATTAATAAATCTATAATTACTATAAAGCCATTTCATCTTTCAACACTTACTTCAGTTTGAGAACTTCATAAACTTATTTCTGTAACTGCATTCTTGATCACAGTGTAGCCTATTTCATCATTAGTTTAAATATTCAACGGTCCCATTTATTCTCGCATTAGTGTTAAAATACAGCAACACATTCTTTTAGCCAATAGGCTATACATTTAAAATGTACTACACTCACTAGATACTGACTCTTTGGCTGACTTTTTAAGCGCCAGGATGAATCCAAGCATTTAGGTGCACGTGGTTCATTATGCGCTCAATATGCAAAGAATGTCTCAGTCCGACAGGTGGCCTAAGCAACATTCGTGAATCCGATGCTGATAGGCCGGCCAACCTGCTTTAGCCCTTAAAGACGAGGTCCCATCTTCCATACGAAATCTGATAAACTTCAGGGCCTGAAGCTCGATCCCATTAAATCAGTATCAGAGACCTGTACTACCCCAAAACGTCACGCCTACCAATTTTTAACACTATTTGTAGATGATACATAAATTAAGGGGAAGATAGATGATTTTGTGGAAGTAGGAAACAGGATTACCCTGAGAAGAGCATCAGCTCTGTCGACAAATTTCACTACTATCAACCCGGGGATTGAACCCGATTTCCTGATGGAAGACCAGCATAAGAGCACTTAACCACAGATTTACAATCACCAGATACATTCAGCACTAGTCTGTCATTTGTTTAAGTTGTTATAAACTACTAGATTATTCAGCGTCGATGGTATTAGTGATAGCGAGATGAAAAAAATGGTTTATTTAACGACGCTCGCAACTGCAGAGGTTATATCAGCCTCGCTGGATGTGCCGGAATTTTGTCCCGCAGGAGTTCTTTTACATGCCAGTAAATTGACTGACATGAGCCTGTCGCATTGAAACACACTTAAATGCCATCGACCTGGGCCGGGATCGAACCCGCAACCTCGAGCATAGAAGGCCAGCACTATACTAACTGCGCTACAGAGGCCGACTCGCGAGATGATATTTGGCGAGAAAATTTTTAAATTATGTTTTATTTAACGACGCTCGCAACTGCAGAGGTTATATCAGCGTCGCTGGTGTGCCGGAATTTTTGTAACTCAGGAGTTCTTTTACATGCCAGTAAATCTATTGACATAAGCCTGTCGAATTTAAACACACTTAAATGCTATCGACCTGGGCCGGGATCGAACCCGCAACCTCGAGCATAGAAGGCCAGTGCTATATCAATTACTCTACCGAGGCCGACTATTTGGCGAGATGAGGCCGAGAATTCACCACGGGATTACTTGACTTTCGCCTTATAGTTGGGGAAAACCTAGAAAAATATCCAATCAGTTAATAAGCTCAATCGGGAATGGAACCCATGTCTAACTGCAGCCCGGTTCAGCAGACGTGTACCGTCTTAACTACGCCGGTATCATTCAATTTACAGTAAGGTTACGATTTTATAATAGAGAGAAAAAAAGAATTCAATCATGGTCTGTAATAATAAAAAGAGGCTTCGTAATTCGGCTGCCTATAAGCTGGAATGAAGTTGCTTGATTCGAAGTATATGTGACGTCACAGCGCAGGTATAGGTATGTTAGTATACAAAATAGTTACGCACGCTCTGCCTTCTCGCTATAATAAGTCGAAGCCGGGACGCAGGCATAGTGAGTAGTATTATCGATCACTGCTCTTACTAGTAGTATTATTTAAATAACTACATCTTTGTGGCTGATTGAAGGTTCGTTGCAGAGGTAAAATGTCTTAGGTAAGACGCTCAAGCGTGTAATATTGCAGGGCATAGTTGAGG
Organism: Periplaneta americana; assembly: GCF_040183065.1. Classification (NCBI taxonomy): domain Eukaryota; kingdom Metazoa; phylum Arthropoda; class Insecta; order Blattodea; family Blattidae; genus Periplaneta; species Periplaneta americana. The sequence goes on from NC_091124.1 coordinate 178,413,536, forward strand.
ATATTTGAACTAATATTTTCACTGTCAATATAAACAACATTACATATGCATTGTGTAAAATAAACCTAAAAGTGAAAAAAAAAAAAAAAAACAATGCACTGAAAGACACTGCAATTTTATCAAAAGACACGAAAGTGTGTTGAACATAAACCAAAAGAACCAGTACCATCAAAATCTGAAAATTATTAAGATATTAACTCGACGTTTAGCGTTGATTTGTGTAGCGTACCATGATGTTCAGTGACAACATCCCAATTAATAAACTAAATAATCTATATTTCTAGAAAAACACATAGTAAATTAGTGGGTTTTTAGTGATGAGCGATATATGCAATATCCTAATGAAATATGAAGAAATAGCAGTCAATATGGATTCTTGTACTACATCATGCACCAACAAGCTCATATGTTATTGAAAGAATTTCTTGCAATATAAAATAATTTTAAGTGACATCCGCATATGTTGAAGTTCCGTAACTTACGAATGCATGTTATTATTCACTGCAAAGATCACGACGAAAATGAACATCAGGGCTCAAGCATGTGTTTACTAGCATAGCTTCAGACTGACTACTCCACGAACACGAAGCGAAGACCTTTTTGTTTATATCCTTATCCGTTGCATTACCTGTGTTCGGCGTACAATATAGCAAATGTGTCTTTAACTTCAGTCTTTAGGTAGCTGGAATACGAAGCCTATATATGACTCCAGAAAATAATAATGGCAACAAATTTAAAAATTTTTAAAGACGTAAGTAATAGATTGAAATGTCTAACCTTTGCGCTGTTGTTGATGATAAAGATGATGATGATGATGATGATGATGATGATTATTATTATTATTATTATTATTATTATTATTATTATTATTATTACTACTAGTCGTACCCGTGCGCTCCGCTGCACTTGTTAGAAATAGATATAAAATAATTACTTACTTACTTACAAATGGCTTTTAAGGAACCCGAAGGTTCATTGCCGCCCTCACATAAGCCCGCCATTGGTCCCTATCCTGTGCAAGATTAATCCAGTCTCTATCATCATATCCCACCTCCCTCAAATCCATTTTAATATTATCCTCCCATCTACGTCTCGGCCTCCCTAAAGGTCTTTTTCCCTCCGGTCTCCCAACTAACACTCTATATGCATTTCTGGATTCGTCCATACGTCCTACATGCCCTGCCCATCTCAAACGTCTGGATTTTAAGTTCCTAATTATGTCAGGTAAGAATACAATGCGTGCAGTTCTGTGTTGTGTAACTTTCTCCATTCTCCTGTAACTTCATCCCTCTTAGCCCCAAATATTTTCCTAAGCACCTTATTCTCATACACCCTTAACCTATGTTCCTCTCTCAGAGTGAGAGTCCAAGTTTCACAACCATACAGAAGAGCCGGTAATATAACTGTTTTATAAATTCTAACTTAAATATAAAATAATTACACAATTAAAATACAACATCTGATCCAGGGAACATTCGTGTTTGATAGAAGGATAAATCGTTTAATATGTTACTTAATTTAAATTGTATTTAAATAATTAAAATGGGGTCATTTTGGTCCAGAGAGCAATCATTTGGTGCAATGACAATTCCTTTAACATGTTTCTTAATTGTTATTACATGCGGCCATAGTTTAATGAAGATTGACATATCATTTAGTTTTAATGTGTATATTTTATATTACTTGCTATATGTTTCAGAAGTTAACGTAATAACATTGTATAATTATGTTCATGTAGAAAAACTACACTTTCCAATGGTGAAATAATAATTAAACAATTAGTTAGCCTCCGATATTACTTCATACAAAAACACAGAAACATTCTCTGTAGGCTATGTTTAATAGCTTTCGATTGTTGTTGTCCAAGGCCCCTTATAGACGAAGTCATTTGTTTTTATTTCAGTACAGCGCCTTAGATGGCGTTGTTATTGTAATTTTAAAACTCATTTATCTCATTAAATATCAGTCCTATCAAAATTTTGTATACAATAAAATTTATCGGAAATTATTTTTAAAGAAACTTTTGTTATGTAATATTTTTCACGAAAATCAATAATAAGCGAGATATTTCGATTTATTTAATTCAGGTCCCCTTATAACCCCATAACCCCGCTTTTAAATAAAGTATTTGAATGTCATATAGCCTAAAATCTAAGTTACAGCGAACTTAATTTATAATCCAATTTTCATATAAGTCGGTTCAACCATTATCGCGTGAAAATGTAACAATCAGACAGACAGACAGACAGACATACAAACAAAAATAAAAAAAAAACGATTTTCGGTTTCAGGAAGGTTAATTATACAGGTTAACATCAATTATTTTTGGAAAATCGAAAATTACCAAAATAAGTTTGGCTACAGATTTATTATTAGTATAGATTATTATTATTATTATTATTATTATCATTATTATTATTAATATTATTAAGTTTATGACAATGAAGAGAGAACTGGCGCCAAAGTGAAATATGTGATGAAAAATGGCTGTTGCCGCATATTTCATTGGGATACTGCCACTAATATAATAACTAGACTTCGTTGAATTGCCACACGCAGCATGCTATCAGGTTGCCGATGTACGGTAGTATAGAGGAGGTGAGCGACCGCCCGGTCTCGTAGTATAAGCAGTTCATGTTAAGAGTTGTGACCGGTCCAAATAGATAGAGCAGCTACAGCTAATGTATACCTATGTAAGCACTTGTTTTTGCATTACTGTGGTTCGAATAGTCAAAGCTTAACATTTGTTCAGTGCAGACAAGAATTATGCAGAACATTACAGTAAAATAATGGAGGTAATTGATGCATTGGATAGCACAGACAGTTCCGCTGTTGCACCTGTAAAATCATTGCCTTCTGAATATTGGAAGATATTGTGTTCACTGACTCTAATTTTAAAATCGTGTGCAAAAGCATCACCCTGTTAGAATCGTCTAAACTACAACTCTCAGAAGCCCTTAATATTGTGGATAAAGTATCACAAACCGTTATCCCAAATAACAATTTCAGAAAAAGTGAAATGTATGTTGAGAAACATTATTGCTAAAAATTCTGCCTATTCACAACTTCGTATTATAAATGATGGGTATCAGGTCACGACAAGACGTCTGAAGTTGGTGTACTAAAAAGTAGCGACTTTCCGTTCTTCAGATATGCACGTATTACATCGTGTGATGTTGAACGTACATTTCCCAATATAAAAAGTGTTTAAGTGACCATCGGAGGAGATTACTTTGCAGTCGCTCAAAATGTACGTAACTCTTCACTGCAATGCACATATTCAAGGATGATGTGAGTGTCACATTAAATTTTAAGAGTTAATATATCTCAGTATAAAATAATAGTGTATGTACATGTTTAGACATTTCCTACTTCAATTGTCATTCATTATATTTCTTGAATGCAGGATACAGGTTTTATTGTAACCGCAGTATACTGTTCAGTGTTTACATCAGAGATACGCCTCCTTCTCATACAGTCTATACCGCGTGCGCAGTAAACCTTGCGATTCTCGTGGCAATTCCACGAAGTCTAATAATAACAAAATAAGCAGTGGGAACTTCTACTGTTACATGCTAGGTTTAGGGAAGTACGATTCTAAGACACTCGACCTAGGGAATCGGGTAGCGGTGCAAGGAGCAGCCGGTATATTCAGGCTCTGGTTGTCAGCGAGTTGTCTGTACGCACTGTGCGTGGCGTCGGACAATTACACTGCTCAGCCCTGCGTGCCTTCAACTCGCATTACGAGTCGTAATACATTTGTTATGCCACGATCACTATCGTGAAATCCTAACAATTATCGCAGTTTATCGTTTGCAATATTTATAACCAGATTGCGGCCCAGGGTTCCGAAACGCTTGAGGTTACGAGGGGAATGGGAGAGTGAGAGTGCATTTACTCCTTGCCTTAACATGTAAACATTCGGTCACAGTAGGACACAAGATAAATGTTCACGTATACAAATGAATCGGTCGGAGCTAAAAGGAATTAAGTCACTTTTGACAACTTTTCAGGAGAAGCAAAGATATTCCACTAATAACACAAATATTAAATTTTTATGTTATAGAAGACAAAATAATATTTAAAAGTCTTAGTTCCTTTTTCCACCGTTCAATGCACATGACATCAGTTGTTCAAATTGTTGCATAACCCAAAACTTCATATTTTGACTTAATTCCTTTTAGCTCCGACGGATTCAAATATAGGATATAAAGTGCATTTCTAGTACAAAAAATAATTGCCTAAAATTACATGTTTCAATTTACATTTTACTGTACAAGTTTTAACAATAATTATTATTTGTGTGTGAATAGGAAAGAAGAAAATATACAGGACTTACATAATAGTAATATACGTTACAAGAGCGGTATGTTGACGTTTTCATGTTCGGGGAAAAGATTGAAAAAGCGAAACGTAGTTGAGCTTTTTTAATTTCCGAGAACATGAAAACAAACATACCGCTCGTGTATCGTATATTATTTTGTGCGAAGATCGTTTTTTACATACCTGAAAGACGAATTTCTAATTAGTTGCAATGAAATCTCCATGTTGGTTTCTGTTTAATGACGGCAACTTCGGAAAACCAAAATATCTTTCTTCAACATTGTTGCTATAAAATGTATTCTGTGTTTACTATACTCCAGCAGGCCGTGATACACGTCTGTCTTTTTTTTCCCCCAGTCTATAAATGCGAACTTAAAACAAACGGTAAGGTTATGTAATGATTTATTTTTCATTTTAATATTTTAACAATATTATTTATATAACATATTGCAGTAATAACATCGGCATCTGGAATCTTGTTGATTTTTGCACGGCTACCTTAATGTTACTTGCATTAAAAATGCAGTAACTTTTGTGGTGTTGTAGAGTTTACTTAATGTTTGCAAATATTTAAAAACAATAATTAACAGTGCAATTTAGGTGAAATTGCAGTGGTAAGTTTCCAATTTATAATTATTACTATGTTAAACGTCTCTAAAAATAATATGTTAAAAGCCTAAAGCAGTAAAATGAATGTCGCGCTTAAGCGGTAAGAAGAGGGAAATTGTTATGTGTATTACGTTGGGAATACTGAATGTGGAATTTTACACTTACCGCGTATTGGTTCTGTGCGGAAAACAAGCAAATACGCACGATCTCGCACAAAATGTATTTCTTCACAATTCAACGCACCGAATTATAAGGTACATTCGCAACGTATCTCCTACACTGACGAAATAAATGATGCAATAACTAAAATTAATGACGATCTGGACTCAATCTGAACATGGACACGGAAATTCCGACTTAAACTAAATCCAGAAAAATCACAGTCAGTCATTGTGGGCCATTCATGTTTGTTAAGCACTATCACCATACCAAATTTGTCCCCGATTAAAATATACGGCACCGAAATTCCGTTCAGTAAATCAGTAAAGAATCTAGGTATTTATATGGACAATGGTTTAAATTGGAACATTCAAGTTGCAGAAACCTGCAAAAAAGTATTCTCATTAATCCACTCGTTTAGGCGATTGAAGAATTTTCTACCCTATTCCATGAAAAAAATGTTAGTGCAAACACTCGTGATGCCCCACTTCGATTACTGTGATATTCTGCTTACTAACCTAAGCGTTACTTCGGCGCAGAGACTACAACGTGTTCATAATATGCACGTCCGTTTCGTCTGCAATATTCGCCGGGCTGATCACGTAACACCATCCCTCGAAATGTTGTCCTGGCTCCGTCTAGAAGATCGTAGGAAAATCCACTGTCTTTCCCTTCTCTTTCACATATTGCATTTCTCCACTCCTGCCTATCTTGCGTCTCGTTTTCAAAATTTATCCACCCATCATAACCTAGACACACGATCACAACACTCCTCAATATTATCCATTCCCTCCCACCGAACATCCTCATATTCATCTTCTTTCACTGTGACTGTTCCTCGACTTTGGAATTCCCTACCGAGTAATGTCAGGGACTGTCAGACATCAAACCAATTTACGAATAGGCTAACGAAATATTTTTCTAACAAATCTTGTTAACAACAATAGCTGTTTCAGGTTTCTCAATATTTAATGGTTATATATATCACAGATAAATATGTAAAGTATCTCATTATTATTATTATTATTACTACTATTATTATTATTATTATCATCATCATCATCATCATCATCATCATCATCATCATCATCATCATCATCATCATCATCATCACTATTTCTTACCAATGTTTATTATTGTCACACTAACATTACTTATCCAACTTTCATTATTTACTTTCATGTTGTTTTATGGTCTAGATATTAATGTAATAACTATGTAACCAATTGTATTCAATTAGAATTAGAGTCTGGCTGGGAGGAAGAGAAGGCCTACTGGCCTTAGCTCTGCCAGATTAAATAAATATATTATTAAATTATTATTACTTTCACTCAAAATACCTTTTTTCAAGAAACACTTTGAAATATTGTTGAAAGGGATGTTGACATGAACCAACACTATACACAAATATCGATTGATGTTCTTGTCTGACTTTGATGTTGAAGGCCAGTTTTGACTGACTAATTAAATATTTTTTATGTATCTTTTGCTATTAGACTGCATTTGAAAAAATCGAGTTCGTATTCATTTTTAACGATTTGAAAAATTCAGTGATTTTTTTTCCTTTAATAAGAAAATATTCCTTTCCGAACTTCTCTTTAAGTTCGTTCTGAAGGGAACGCTTGGTGCCTATAATTTTCCACATGTGTTCAGTAGTGTGAATTATAAAACAGTGAAATTAAGACTGCCACACATATGGAGGTATAAATAATATAATAAATAAATGAAAATAAATAAAATATACTACTTTACTCACACAATCTCAAGTACTTATGATGATTGCAAGAACCCACGCCGAGCATAATTAGAAAGGCGGTAATGTAATTTGTTACGAAACCAACTGTACTTTCACAGTGCCATCCCACACCATGGAAAATTAAAAATTATGGTTTATTTAACGACGCTCGCAACTGCGGAGGTTATATCAGCGTCGTCGGTGTGCCGGAATTTTTGTCCCGCAGGAGTTCTTTTACATGCCAGTATAAATCTACTGATATGAACCTGTCGCATTTAAACACACTTAATTGCCATCGACCTCGCCGGGATCGAAACCACAATCTCGAGCATAGAAGGCCAGCGCTATACCAACTACGTTACCGAGGGCGACACACACCATGGATAAATAATAATAATAATAATAATAATAATAATAATAATAATAATAATAATAATAATACATTTCTTGTTACCTATGTAATGTTTTGTTAATTTGTTGGAATGTGCTCTTAATATCTATATTCAATATTTAAACTTATATTGTATATTTAAATACAAATACACATATAGGCCTGTTATTGTACAATAGTACATTATGCAACGAGCCTATAATGGTAGTAATTAAGAACCGAGTATGTTTATGAAACGAGCGCAAGCGAGTTTCATAATTTTCATACGAGCATCTTAATTACCATTATAGTGAAGTTTCATACGACTTTTTATGCTCGACGATATTGATTTTTTCCGGCAATTGGTGAAATGAACTTGTGGGAATGTGCTTTGTGAAAGGCTGGAAGATGACGGTGAATTGATGTTAATTTGTGTGTTGTTTTTTTCGACTGAGTTTAATATTGTCTAATCTCGCGCTAGTTGTCTTTCGATTGCATATCCGAGAATAATCCATACTTGCGCTTTCATATTGCTACAATGGTATTTTGTGATTGGAGGAACACCTGAACTTTAATGAATATGTGTACTTTAATGAAGTCCATTAAAGGGCTGCTACCAGGTGTATAATTACTACATTTCGGCATGGTCGAGCATAAATATACTTTGTCATAGAACACATATGGGCACAATAATTATAGGAGAACTTAACCAATAGATAAATAAGTGAAGTAAATTTATAATATGTAGCTAGTCGGCGATCTATGCAATAGAGCGGGAAAGCAAAAGCCACCTGACTTATTTGCCTCATAAGTGGTGCTTTGTTGGTATTACTTGTGAGGTCAGACATGTATTCGGACAATTGACTAAACAACAACAACAACAACAACAAATATATCTTAATAATAGAATTTAATAATAAAAACAAAAATAAAATAATATAAAAATAAGCAAATAAAGAGAAGTATTAATACCTATAGACTGAGAAGAGCTCTCTTTGGGAGATACAGTAGAAAGAGAAAGAAAAAAATCTCTAGGACAGGCGTGATGTCAAAAAAAAAAAAAAAAAAAAGGACGAAAGAAAGAACTATAATGTACTATTTAAGATTTTAAGGTCGTTAGAAGCAAATTTCAGTTGTACTGGTGAGAAGGAACAATTTTAATTTTTTCTTAAAATAATGTAAAAGTTACTAAGTGAAGGAATTTTTGTTTAATTTGTTGTAATGCAATGTCTTCAGTCTAAATTTGCAGTACGTTTTACTCCTCTTGTGGTTTTACATCTTGGTTCTTTTAACGTTACTGTGTCATACCGTCTAGTGCAGGTAGTTTTGTAATAATTTGTAAATATGCAAAAATATCAAATGTAGTCCAAATTGAAGAGTGAAATTTTCTAAAAATATACAGTACAAATCTTCAATTTTGCTAATAATTTGGAAATACGCAAAAACGTCAACTGTAGTCTGAATTGAAGAATCATATTTTGTAAAAATATATAATAAAAATCTGCAATTTTGCTAATAATTTGTCCACGTCTGTAATGATTAAAATAGCTTAAATAACTTGTCCATGAGATGTTTTTAATGTTGAAAAACTACGAATTTCTCGACCAAGTATCGAGGGAGGAATTTAGAAAATTCCTGATTATAATCAAGAGGAAAGTTAAAAAAGAAGCAAGAAAAATCGTATATTATTCACTGGCTCTTGATGACAGCAGTGACATCACTGATACAGCAAAGCTTGAGATTTTTATCCGCGGGATTGATCAACATGTTAGTACAGGAACCACCCCTGGTTGTAGTTTTCATGCCAAGTACCTTTTCTCTGTCTACTTACTTCATAGGCTGTCTGTCGCATGTAATCACTGCAGCTCGGGTTCTGGCCACCGCTGGACTGGAGCAGCGTTTCTCAAACTATGGTCCGCGGACCACCTGTGGTCCTCGAGGTCTGCCCTTGTGTTCCTTCAAAAAGAACAGAAGAAAAAATGAAATTCAAACGAATTACTTATGACACTATAGTTGAAAATCTCTGAGTTTGAAAATGACACATGTCAATTGCCTTTCACTTTTTCTCCCAGTGTTGACATTTTATTAAATTTATTACCCTACTCGTCTACCGACTTCCCACTCTACTCTCAGCAACAAAAGAGGGATTTTAAGCACTATGAACGTGGTGTTTCTCGACATATTTTCCCTGCACATCAGTTGATGACATGTTGCTAAGTACACTGGCATATCTTTCAGATATATTCTCAAAACTAATCGAACTAAATCTCTGTCTACAAGGTAATTCTTTGACTGTTCTCAATGCGCATGAGAAAATATAGGGGTTGGAAAGAAAACTTGGATTGTGGGTCAGTTGCGTAAAACAGAGGATTTGTCCACCATTTTCAGCCCTAGAATCTTTTTTGGTTGAAAATTATTTCGTTATTGGAAAAGAATTATGCAGTGACATACTATGTTAGCGTTTTGAAACTCTGAGGTCACAATTTGAAACTTATTTTCCAAGTAAATATGATGAATTTTCATGGGTTCGTGATCCCTTTCATTGCGATATTGAAACTAACAAACTTCCATTGAGTGAAAGAAAACAGTTAATTGAACTCTCGAATGACACCGGACTTGAAATGAAATTCCAAGCGGAAGGTGTGGTTAATTTGTGGACCTCGTCACAAGTGAAAAGAGAATATAGTGAACTGTACAATGGTGCTTTAGAGATTATAATTCAGTTTGCTTCTACATATCTGTGTGAGGAAAGAGTTTTCATCACTAACTCTAATAAAAACAAAGTACCGAGATCGATCGACTCAATGTATATGACGATCTCCGACTTAAGTTTACCAGCATACATCCAAATATATAACAATTGTAGAAGAATCGGCAAGCTCATCCATCTCATTAATGTGAGTACCAACATTTATTTATTTTGTTTAATTAATAGGTTAAAGATTATCCGAACTCTAACAGCCTTGAATTATTAAAAAACAAAAATGAATTTTCTTCTATTAACATTAAATTAATTAGTTAATAATATGAAATGAATTGAATTAAATTAATTTTAATTAATTAATTCTGTTTTAAAATACAAGTATCCTGGTATTAAAATATGCTATAAAAATGATACATTTTCTTTCGAAGGGAACAAGTGTAAGATGGTCCGCGGAACTGTTCTGACTTAAAAAAGTGGTCCCCACTTCAAAAAAGTTTGAGAAACGCTGGACTAGAGCATTAATGCGGGAGCTGTTATACCGTATCGCGGAGCTATGAGAATCCGAGTGTACGCAAGAAGCGGCATAAGTAGCATCGATTTTCAAGGCAGTATATTTCGTAAACGAGGAAAAAGCGAAACGAACGACTATCACTACGTTTCTTAAAGGACGAAAATCAGTTTAAATATGCATTTTCATTAAATTCAAGCTACACGACGCGACGGTTCCCTTGCGAGACTCGGTGCGGCGAAGATCCGTTACTACAGATGCACTGAGGCTCCTAGCACAGCCGTACTCTTTCCATTTCGATTTTTTCGCAGAAAGCAGACTAAGTAAAAACCACCACCGAAGTTGAGTGACCGTCAGGGTAGTGAATTTTCTGTTTTTTTTTTTATGTTATTATAAATGGGAGAAATTTGGACATTTTCTAAAACAGCTTACGGACTTCGTATATATCCGAAGCAATGTCGTAACGTCGCACTATGCATTTAGGTTCCTTGGTGAGCATGTAGTTATAACCAGCAGCAAAACATTGACTGAACTCCAGAAAGCAAGACTAATAAAATAAGGTAAAAATTCACGAATTTTACAATTTGTATTTTTCCTGCATTAAGGGGAGAGGGTGGTATTTTTTAAACTTTTTTCTTATTTGGTGTAAATTATTAATTTTTTGTATGTAGAGAGCTCATAGCTGTGGCAACTCAACCAAATAAAAATATTTTGAAAAAAAAATTATTTGGGGGCTCAAATTTGAAAAAAATATACCCAATGCAGGATTGTACTAAAACCGATATATCTAAACCGTTTTTAAAGATAGATTCAAACAGTTTTTTCAATGTATTTGCAAAATTATGTTCTACAAACTGTCTGTAACATAATTTTGATATTAGTCCCTTCGTTTGTAAAATAAACAATTAAAATTTGGTAACAATTTTCTGATTTCCTTTCTTGCAAACAAACGGACGTATTTTTAAATGAAATCAATTAACAAAATTCTGTTACAGAGAAAAGTTTCCTAATAGTTTAAAGAATGTGTGTTCTAAATTTCATGGATGTCTCTTTAATAGTTCAGAAATTATATTCATTTTGTCTGGCAATGTAGCAAAAAAATGAAGTTACTGGAAACCGATAAAAGCGGGCGTTTGATTTAAAAACCCATAGCGCAGGAAGTTTAAAAATGACGTCTCAACAGCAGATAAGGGCACAAATACCCACAAAATGTTATGCAATGAATTCCACATATATCAAAGGGCATTTTAAAGATTTTTTTTTTGAACATTTAATTTACCGGAAACAACAATAAAAGTGGGTGAGTGATTTAAAAATCCACAATGCAGGAAGTTTAAAAATGGCGATCCACACATATCACAGGGTATTTTAAATATATTTTTTTTTGAAAATTTAGTCGTTTTTCATCAAAAATACCATCCTCTCCTCTTAAGTAAATATATTTATGAAAAATATTACTTATGATATAGACTGAGGAAAACTATTTCCAAATTTGTGATATTTCGTCCTTTTATGCCAGTTACTGCGTTACGCTTAGTAGAAGTTCAAGCAGTGTTACAATATGGTAAGTTTACATTAGGTTGGGGTGTAATTTCAAACACCACTCTTAACACACTAATTTTGTTTCAGAAACGAATTCTAAAAATATTTTAAAATAAATATTATTTTATCCAACCAATTTGATCTTTACATACTATTTAAAGTCTTAAAAATAAACATATTTTATAATATAATTTTACTGACTCGTTTCTTAAAAACCGGGAAAATGTTGTAACACGTAATAATTATTGCACTAGACCAGGCCTGCACAAGGTTTGCGCTCTCCAAGCCGGCTCACAGCTCACGAGCGGAATGCAGATATTAGCTGCGCTCTGTATAAGGATGGACTGGAAGAAGGGGCGATCTCGTACAAAATATACACAAAAGTACTATTACGAGTGCTTATGAAATGAATTCCCGTTCAGTGTTTGCAAAACTATCTTGGACTATTATTAATTAATAAAGAAGTATTTATTTTACAAAAGTAATAGAAATTCTATAGCTACTTAAATGTACAATAGCCTATCATTTTGTTATATTTTTATTTATCAGTACATCAAAACGAGGTTTTATGCTGTTGGCAGCTGAAAGAAACAGTAGCCTACTGATCATAATGAAACATCAGTTACAGATGTTCGATATCTGCCTTTATTAAAGTTGATTATAGAAAACAGTTGCTCACAAATATAAATGTTGAGCCAAACATAGCAATCATTTTCACAGCCAGCCTGTGTAGTCGTGGATATTATTGCTAATGTTTAGTCCTGTAAAACTCAACCAGGCTAGTAGTATTATTCAAACGATCTTTAGCCCTTAGGTCACATTGAAGATCAATAAGTTGGAGCTGCAAATGATTAAATGTTAAATGCTATGTTCCGTCTTTTAGATTCCTCCATACTGTACTGTAGCAGTAGGTAAGCAACGTGAAACAGTTACTGAGAATAGGCCTACACACTGCACTCCACTAGATAACTGAGTGGTCGTTTCCCTCTCCTCTATCTATAGCATGCCATTCTGACGTTTCGGTGAGCGGTAAACACTCGCGCTCTTTGAGCGCTGTTTGTGGAGGCCTGATCTAGGTAATTGTCATTGTCTCAATGTAACACGTGCTGTGCTGATCATAGTAATTCTGCTGTTCCTGTAGTTGTGAGATTATATTCATATGTATTAATTCTTTTTTTTTTAAGGGGAGAGGATGGTGTTTTTTTAACTTTTTTTCCTATTTGGTGTAAATTATTAATTTTCTGTATGTAGAGAGCTCATAGCTGTGGCAAATCAACCAAATAAAAATATTTTGAAAAAAAAAATTATTTGGGGCCCAAATTTGAAAAAAATATACCCACTGCAGGATTGTACTAAAACCGATATATCTAAACCGATTTTAAAGATAAATTCAAACAGTTTTTGCATTATATTTTCAAAAGTATGTTCTACAAACTGTCTGTAACAGAATTTTGATATTAGTCCCTACGTTTGTAAAATAAACAATTAAAATTTAGTAACAATTTTCTGATTTCCTTTCTTGCAAACGAACGGACGTATTTTTAAAATAAAATAAATTAACAAAATTCTGATACAGAGAAAAGTTTCCTAATAGTCTAAAGAATGTGTGTTCTCAATTTCTTGCATGTATCTTTAATGGTTCAGAAATGATATCCATTTTGCCTGACAATGTAGCAAAAAAAAAAAAATGAAGCGGGCGTGTGATTTAAAAATGCATAGCGCAGGAAGTTTAAAAATGACGTCTCAACATCCGATAAGAGCACAAATATCCACAAAATGTTATGCAATGCATTCCACACATATCAAAGGGTATTTTAAGGAAAAAAAAATCTTTTTTGAAAATTTAATTTACCGGAAACAACAATAAAAGTGGGCGAGTGATTTAAAAATCCATAATGCAGGAAGTTTAAAAATGGCGATCCACACATAGCACAGAGTATTTTAAAGAATTTTTTTTTGAAAATTTAGTCATTTTTCATCAAAAATACCATCCTCTCTCCTTAAGTTAATACTTGTATACTAGAATGTATTTTCCTGTTTGTGATTATGTATTCAGTTTCTTTTTTTATTACATATATTTTTATTATTGTTATTTTAAAGTTAATAGTGGTTGTGTATATGTATTCAATGTCTCTTTTTTACTTAATTACTATATGTTTATTATTATTTTTAAGTTAATATTTGTATACCGGTTTGTATTTTTCTGTATGTTATTTGATCCTGGTTGAGTGAAAGAGAAGGCCTGATGGCCTTAACTCTGTAAGGAAAAATAAAACTATTATTATTATTATTATTATTATTATTATTATTATTATTATTATTATATTTCGTAAACGACAAAAAAAGCGAAGCGAATGACTATCGCTAAGTTTCTTAACTAACGAAAAATAGCTTAAATATGCATTTTTATTAAAATCAAGGTATATGACCTGAGACTGCCTGTAGTTTCACTCTGTGCAAACAAAGTCTCGTACTCAGTAATTTAGTTCATTAGACTACTTTATAATTATGTACTACTGACTGGCTTGTCTAATGAGCGAAATCCTCGTTTGATTTTAATAACATGGGTTAATAAAGCTTCACAGCGATTCCAGTATGATGTCACATTCACCGTTACGTGTTTCTACGTAAACATTTCTCATGCGAAACGAAGTGTGTTAGATTTCCTTGCACAAACTGGAAATTTTAATAAAAGAGGTATGCTCTAGTACAGGCATGCCAGAAATCAGAAACTAAATGTGCAGTTATGTGCGCGGATCACCGATCTGTGCAGACTGCATCATTCGAGCGTTGCTCTTACCCTTTCTTAGCTGGAGGGGTGTACAATAATCTATTCTGCGCTTCTAGGGTTGGATTAAATAGGCATTTGGACATTATACTACTAAGATTTAAGATCATCCGTCCTCAAGTGAGGTTGACCACTGGGATCCGGAATTAACAAACATAAAAGATAATGGGAAATGAAACGGGCAAAATATGGATTAGATTTGTACATTAAAACAAAAATTTACGAGTTAATATATAGATGATAGTGTAAAATTTGAAGAGAGGCCTTCAGAATTTCCATTACAATCTTCTGAACCTCATAAAAGGGAATTTTAAAGGATTTAAGGATATTACATGTAAATTTTGGTAAACAACCCCTCGCTCCAAATAGTAAGCCTGCAACATCCCAGTTGTAAAGCGAAATGCCATATTTTCCACTGAGGTATGGAAGACAAGGTACATATTCAGCTCGCTTGTCATCATTAATCTGCAGTGCTTGATTTGTGCCTCGTTCAAAGCAAATCGTAGGGTCTAAGACCATCGCTTTCTGGGTTCTTTTATTGATGGCAATTATATCGACTCTTCTATGAGAATCAACTTCAGACACACAATGAATCTCCTCATGTACTTCCCATCCTCTGTTTCTTAGCAGGTTGGCAATTGCTGCACGGGCACGATGGTGTCTGTTGTTACGCAGTAGCTCTCCCTTCTTACAGAACCCCAGTACGTGGCCAAGTGTTTCAGTCTCGCTGCAGCCGGAATGGCGACAACGGGTAGTACTGAAGGTTCTGCCAGGGACAGCTCTCACTGCGGTGACGTTGCAAGACATATTAATGGCATTGATGTATTCCGAGGACGAGAGAAACTTTTTAGAGGAGATCCAGGAGTTGGCTTTGGGGCATTCTTAGGAAGGAAAAAACTTAGCAGAAGGAAAAAACACAATTATTATCAGTGTCTATACTTGATAATTGTAATATAAGAAACTCTAGACTTACTCAGTTATACTTCACAAAGTAGTGGTTTGTAAAGCATAATTTATTAATATGATTTTTATATAGTATTTGAAGAAAAAAATATTCCAGTAATTTTGAAACAACAAAAAACGAACAAGTATTTCAGCAGCAGCAGCAGCAGCAGCAGAGTTCGTATAGGTCAGTTTCTGTCAGATGCGTTTTCAATTCACTGTGGGCTAAAGCAAGGAGATGCACTATCACCTTTACTTTTTAACTTTGCTCTAGAGTATGCCATTAGGAAAGTCCAGGATAACAGAGAGGGTTTGGAATTGAACGTGTTACATCAGCTGCTTGTCTATGCGGATGACGTGAATATGTTAGGAGAAAATCCACAAACGATTAGGGAAAACACGGAAATTTTACTTGAAGCAAGTAAAGCGATCGGTTTGGAAGTAAATACCGAAAAGACAAAGTATATGATTATGTCTCGTGACGAGAATATTGTACGAAATGGAAATATAAAAATTGGAGATTTATCCTTCGAAGAGGTGAAAAAATTCATATATTTTGGAGCAACAGTAACAAATATAAATGACGCTCGGGAAGAAATTAAACGCAGAATAAATATGGGAAATGCCTGTTATTACTCGGTTGAGAAAATTTTATCATCCAGTCTGCTGTCGAAAAATCTGAAAGTCAGAATTTATAAAACAGTTATATTACCGGTTGTTCTTTATGGTTGTGAAACTTGGACTCTCACTTTGAGATAGGAACATAGGTTGAGATTTTATAGTGCATGAAATTCTCGTCTCTAGTAATAAATTCCAGTAGCGTAAAGTTACATTTTCTTTATTCTTTTGAATTTTTTAAAATTGGTTATTTTATGACGCTTTACGAACTGCTGTCGTTAACTAATGTCTGAATGAGATGAAGGTGATAATGCTAGGGAATTGAGTCCGGGGTCCAGCGCCCAAGGTTACCAGCATTTTCTCACAATGGGTTGAGAGAAAACCCCGGAAAAACTCAACAAGGTAACTTGACCCAACCAGGATTTGAACCTATGCTCGTTCGTATTACGGTCAGCCATGCTATACGTTACTCTACAACGTTGGATCATTCTTTTGAAGAAACAACTGCTTCTGTTAATATTGAATATCTGAAATATCTTCCTGTGTAATAAACCGCCGCAGAGCGCCGGTTTCTTTTTGGCTGACGTCATCGTTTAGTTCCGAAAGAAGCCACGTTTATTCCTTTTCTGGTCCACTTATATAAAGGTAACCAATTGATGACCGTTAATTGGCATCAACATGAAAATAAAATGAAAAATGAGAGATAAAACTGGTTTACAGTTAAATTACAGTCACAGTCTACTATATACAGTCGCGAAGCTTGAGGTGATTTTTTGCAAATCTCGCGATAAAGCGCTCCAAGCGGTTAGCAACTAGAAACAATAGGCTGTCCACGGTCGACTTTGGACTTTGTCGTATTTCCATCGAGTGCTAGCTCTTTGCGTATTTCACATTGATGCTTGTGAAATGTTCGTTATTGGTTGTAATGGAAATGTTAATGGCTAAAATACAATAATTGGAATAATAATATTTTACTAGAGACGTAGAAAAATTAAGTTTGTTTTAATGAAATGTATTGATCACGTTTTATTTTCAATTCTGGTGGGATTATTATTTCTTAGGCCTACTTTTTTTTTTCAAAGGATATGTTTTTAATTATAGCTGTTAATTTTGTTATTATTTTTATTTGTTACTTTACTAGAGACGTAGAAAAAGTCTGTTACAATAAAATTTATTGATCACGTTTTATTTCCAATTCTGGTGTGATTATTATTGCTTATCCTCATCCCACTTTGTTAACTACGTAAACCTACACTACAAGTACCGGTACACGTAAGTTACTCCATTAATTCATACTTCCATTATTATTGTAAAGGGAAATGCAAATTAATATTTATTGGTTTAATAGTTAATTATCGCCATAATCTTGAATGAGTGAAGCGATTATAGTAAATTTCAGTTCGTTTTGCACAAACAAAAATTATATTAACCTATTTCTTGCAGGTATCTTCGAGTTTATGGTGGAATTTAATATACTTCATTAAAATAATAAATTAACTTTATGCATTTAATATTTCAATAATGGAAGGAAGGTGTTAATTTTTCCAAAAGAACACAACGAAAGTGTAACATATTTTGTCGTCTACTAGGAGAGAGATCTGCGATGATGAGGCGATAGTAGCGATCCTAGTGGTGGGCAACTACCCATGTTTGCATTTTTACTACATATTGAGCTTCGTGACTGTATATAGTAGACTGTGTTACAATCCTATAGTTAGAAATCTGGGAAGAGTAGGGAGAAACATGCCGAGGCATTAGGTCACAGAGTATCTAATATTATTATTATTTGTTGTTGTTGTTGATGGTGATGTATATTAAATGATAAGAATGCAAGTTTCAGTATGTATTAATTTTTCCTGTGGCTGATGAAAAAACCAACGAATATCTACAATTTTAAAGGTCTGAACAACCCTTACACTGAACAGTAGCTGGGATAAGAATGTAGGTCGGAGGTTTGCACTTCTACTCGAGTCTGCGCGAGGTGGGATGTAGTTTACGATAGCGAATGAACTATAGGACAGTTTGTTTTCTTTTGTACGAAGACACCTATACTCGAAATTGGAAACTTCAAGGACGGTAAAATAATGTCTTTCGTTCTTCCACTCAAACTGTATTCTTACTTTCCCCAAAGCTATGAATTTTTATTTTATTTTATTTAAATTCAAATATACAGAATAAAGAAATATAATTACAAAAATAAAGAGAAATATAAATAAAATAATACAAGCAATATAAAAAGAAGATACAGTAGTATTAACAAAATTTGAGACCGAATGAGCAGCGCTCGTGCTCGGTCGCAGTTCAGATATAATATTAAAATAAAAAATAATAATAATATAAATAAATAAGTAAAATAAAATAGGAACTAAAATATAATTACAGCGGCAATGGAATTATATAATATAATATTAACACTAGAGAAGAATAATATCGCACGTGAAAAGTAGGACTAATATATATTTCAAAATTATAGAATACAAATATAATATAGGTTGATTAATTCATACACATAGGCTATAAATTTATTTAATAAAATTGAAGATATTAACACGTTCCTAATTTTCTTGTTATATGTTAGTGGGTTACATGTTAGAAGTTCTGGGCGTAATTTAGTTAAAGCATTGTACAACCGAGGGCCAAAATTTATGCTATGCTTTAGACCAGCAGATGTGAGACATTTAGGTTCTACTAATGTTGAATTAATATTTCGTCTTGTGTCATAATTGTGTGTCTGTAATACAAACTTATTACGATTTTTATGATAAAATTTTAACAGCGTATACTTATAAATTTGTTCAATATTAAATACATTAAATTCAGAATAAATTAATTTAGTTGGATAATCGAAACGTTTCTTCAAACAAATTTTAATTATTCGTTTTTGTAGTAAATTTAACGGACTAAGATTAATTTTTGTACTTCCACCCGAAACAATTATACCATATTGAATGATAGACTGAATAATGGCCAAATAAACATTTCGTAGAACTCTGGGTATGTTATGAAAATTAACCGCCTTTTGCGTAATTAAAAACCACAAATGTCGGTTACAATCTAAAAACTTAACCGAGGACATCATACTTGTTGGAAATGTGAAGTCAGACAGCCTGTAAGAGGGAACAGCCGTCTAAGTGGCACAGCAGATCGGAGTGAGATGCAATCCACCTATCTGATGTCCTCCATTTATTATCCGTTTCTGCTTGTTTCCTTCATCTTTATTGTGGAACAAAACAAAAAACACAGATGTGAGAACTGACACCATTCCATTTATTTCCACCTTTATCTCTATACGAAAGCGGAAGGCCGTATTTAGGAAACAATGACGTCAAAATAACATCGAGAGGTCTTTTGTTTCTGCAAGGACTTGATATTAAGGAAATTACATTATGTAGATCATATTAAATATAGACAATGTAAATTTAAAAGATTAAAGTATCAACAACCAAGGCTAAATCCATGAAGAGTTGTTAAGGTACAATAAGACTGTTCGAGGCTGCAGTGCTAACCTCCGGGTCACCCTTCCGCATAAACGAAACAGTCTGCACATTGAAATGGGCACTACTGTACGTCGTACACCAATAACAGAACGTGTAAAATTGCATCTTTATTTGTTGAAAATTGGGCATGTTTCTGCATTATTTTTTTATTTGTTTTTCCAGATGACGATATAAGAAATTTTAGACTCCACCTATTTTAAAATCCGACAGGTTTACTTTTTACGCTTGCGTGTTTCATCTCTAAGTGCCGTTTCAATTTCACGGGTTTCATACACTCGTTTAAAGCACTTCGTAGCAAACAACGCACCGAGGTTTTGGTTCACTCTCATTGCCACACCAAGTAAATCCAAGTTCCAAATAACTCTAGTCATATTTACGAAAGCATTTTTTCTTTGAATAGCTATCACTAGGACTAGATATTTCTTTAATGACGTTGTAATTAATATATTCTTCACACATAGCTTCTGAACTATTAACACTGCCTAAATAAAGCGTATCATTATGTTCCTTTCGTTTCAAAGATCCGGATCAAAGCCAGTTTTCCATTATTTATAATGGCCACTATTTAACAGAGACATGGAAAACTACTAGCGTAAGAAGAATTTCAAACAACTAATGCTAACAGGCAAGCGATGAATCAACAATGCACATAATTTGTTATAAGTTACTTCTGATTGGCTACAAAAATATAATTACAAAAGTATTATAATTAATTAATTCTATTTTAAAATATAAATATACTGGTATCAAAATATGCTACAAAAATGAAGGGAACAAGAGTAAAGTGGTCCGCGGAACTGTTCTGACTTAAAAGAGTGGTCCCCACTTAAAAAAGTTTGAGAAACGCTGCTCTACAGCAATTACAAAGTCGTTCAGAAAGTGATTTTCCCTGGGGCTGTTTACAGAAATAAAACACAATTGCATGGAAAGATTTATTGAAACAGATACAGCAATTGTTGCACTATTTGTCAACATATCCCCCACTGGAATTGAGACACTTATCATACCATGGGATCAATTTTTGTACCCTTGTACAGTAAATTTTAGCCCCCTGGGATCGGAACCAGCGTTTGACAGCCGTCTGTACCTCTCTGTCGATCCCATGATATGACAAATGTCTTAATTCCGTTGGGGAATTTGTCGAAAAGTAGCTCAACAATTGCTGTATCTGTTCCAACAAATTTTTCCAATGCAATTGTGTTTTCTTCCTGTTAACGGCTCCTGCCAAATTATTTTTTACGGCCCTCGTAATTGCGGTCGAGTGGCCAAAATTTGTATAAGCACTTCTTTTGATATTATTAACTTCGTGGAAGAAAAACATTTAACTTTTTTATCTGCCCCATCAGAATGCTTGCTTGTGAATGGGTTTTGTGCGCACCTTGCTGTCACCTGTCATTTCCATTCCAAAATTCCTGAAGTTCACTGCGTAATTTTGTTCGAACAGGTTTAAGGTTATGTAAATATTGCCATTTAAAATAATTTAAATTAAATATAACACTTCCGTTGTTTTAACGTCTGAATATTACAACTGCATGCAGATGTCTTTTGTTGAAATATTAAATATGTTGCTTTATTCACAAGAATTCCTGGAATGCGGACAAATCATTCTGTATCGATGCATTTTACAGTGGAAATGAATGGAGAATATGATAATCTTTGCGGATGTAACATTGCTTTCTCTGCAACTATACATGAGTTAACAGCTTTCATTTGTTACGCTATAGTTGTGATGTTCAAGTGTTGTCGCAGATGTGAGCTAACAGTATAGTATAGATGCAGATCATGATGTATGATGGCAGAGCAACGACTTGAGCAGTGCTAATTTGAAAATATGAAACATGACTTGGTATATAGGCCTACTACTATTCTCATACAGCTATATCTAACTTTATAAACCAAGTTCATGTACTTGCGAGAGTGATTTCTGGTTAAACAAAAATAAATGTGAGGACAATATAGTCACAATAGTAATATACCTTACAAGAGCGGTATGTTGACGTTTTCATGGTCGAGGAAAAGATTGAAAAAGCGAAACGTAGTTGAGCTTTTTTAATTTCCGAGAACATGAAAACAAACATACCGCTCGTGTATCGTACATTATTTTGTGCGAAGATCGTTTATTACATACCTAAAAGACGAATTTCTAATTAGTTGCAATGAAATCTCCATGTTGGTTTCTGTTTAATGACGGCAACTTCGGAAAACAAAACTATCTTTCTTCAACATTGTTGCTATAAAATGTTTTCTGTGTTTGCTATGCTCCAGAAGGCCGAGATATACGTCTGTCTTTTTTTTCCCCCAGTCTATAAATGCGAACTTAAAACAAACGGTAAGGTTATGTAATGATTTATTTTTCATTTTAATATTTTAACAATATCATTTATATAACATATTGCAGTAATAACATCGGCATCTGGAATCTTGTTGATTTTTTCACGGCTTCCTTAATGTTACTTGCATCACGAATCCAGTAACTTTAGTGGAGTTGTAGAGTTTACTTAATTTTTGCGAATATTTAAAAGCAATAATTAACAGTGCAATTTAGGTGAAATTGCAGTGGTAAGTTTCCAATTTATAATTATTACTATATTGAACGTCTCTAAAAGTAATATGTTAGATCAATTTCATCTTATTTTGAATATGTTAGAAGCCTAAAGCAGTAAAATCAATATGTCACTTAAGCAGTAAGAAGAGGGAAATTGTTGTGTGTGTTAGGTTGGGAATACTGAATTTGGAATTTTAGACTTACCGCGGATTGGTTTTGTGCGGAAACCAACCAAATACGCATGATCTCGCACAAAAATAAATGTGAGGACAATATAGTCACAAATTAATTTACTCCATGTTGACCTCACTGGAAATCTCCATAAGTTGGCAGTACTAGAAATTAGCTGTTTCATTATTTATTTATTAATAGAAAGAAGCTGTGGGACATAATGCAACAAAAAGGCATACCACAACACTTAATAACAATAATAAGAAATTTGTACACTAATAACCAAATTGTAATTGATTGTAAAGAAGGACAACAAATAGCCAATACAAATAGAGGAGTAAGACAAGGATGCCCACTGTCACCGTCACTTTTTAATGTGTATAGGACGACATCGTGCTGAAGTGGCAGATGGATTTGAAAGTACATTTTAAAATAAAAAACATAAACTTAGATACGATACTTTTTGCCGATGATCAGGTTTTAATTTGCGCTTCCGAAGATGACCTACAAATGGCAATATTTAAATTAAACAAAATTAGCAAAGAAAATAGCTTAACCATATCTGCTACTAAAACAAAAGAAGATTAGAAGCAATTAGAGCCAAAATCGTGTTGAATGGAAGAATGATAGAACAAATTAACACTTTTGTGCGAGATCGTGCGTATTTGCTTGCTTTCCGCACAAAACCAATACGCGGTAAGTCTAAAATTCCACATTCAGTATTCCCAACCTAACACACATAACAATTTCCCTCTTCTTACCGCTTAAGCGCCATATTAATTTTACTGCTTTAGGCTTTTAACTTATTATTTTTAGAGACGTTTAACATAGTAATAATTATAAATTGGAAACTTACCACTGCAATTTCACCTAAACTGCACTGTTAA
The DNA here is from genome assembly GCF_040183065.1 of Periplaneta americana. Taxonomy (NCBI): domain Eukaryota; kingdom Metazoa; phylum Arthropoda; class Insecta; order Blattodea; family Blattidae; genus Periplaneta; species Periplaneta americana. Next base: position 178,436,934 of record NC_091124.1, read on the forward strand.
TTATTGTTTTTAAATATTTGCAAAAATTAAGTAAACTCTACATCACCACAAAAGTTACTGCATTTGTAATGCAAGTAACATTAAGGAAGCCGTGAAAAAATCAACAAGATTCCAGATGCCGATGTTATTACTGCAATATGTTATATAAATGATATTGTTAAAATATTAAAATGAAAAATAAATCATTACATAACCTTACCGTTTGTTTTAAGTTCGCATTTATAGACTGGGGGGAAAAAAAGACAGACGTATATCACGGCCTGCTGGAGTATAGTAAAGACAGAAAACATTTTATAGCAACAATGTTGAAGATAGATATTTTAGTTTTTAAAAGTTGCCGTCATTGAACAGAAACCAAGATGGAGATTTCATTGTAACTAATTAGAAATTCCTCTTTCAGGTATGTAATAAACGATCTTAGCACAAAATAATGTACGATACACGAGCGGTATGTTTGTTTTCATGTTCGAGGAAATTAAAAAAGCTCAACTACGTTTCGCTTTTTCAATCTTTTCCTCGAACATGAAAACATCAACATACCGCTCTCGTAACGTATATTACTATTAATTATCTGGGCTGCAATATCCCATATGCAGGAAAAGAAGATTTTACAAATCAAATAAACAAATTTAATTATTTCTGTGTGGTAATAAAAAGAAGTTTAAAATACACTAGCAAAGAAACAAGATTAACATTTTATGAAGTTATGGCAGTCCCTATGTTACTATATGGCTCTGAATTCTGGACGCTTACTAAATCCGAAGAAAAAAAATCGAGGTGATAGAAATGAGATTTATGAGGAGTATAACAGATTATACTCTCTTAGACAAGAAATGCAATGAAGACATCCGACTAGAACTGAATATATTCAATTTAATTGAAAAACTCACAGAATATAGGAATATATGGAAGCAACACGTTGAAAGAATGACTCAAGACCGTATTCCTAAATTAATATTCGACTACAGACCAACTGGTAAACGAAACATAGGTAGACCCAGGAAAAGATGGCTTCAACAATTGAAGAGTCCACTGCAAGAATGATGGATGTTACTTTCTTGTCGAAAATGAACCAAGACTGTCAATGCATTGCTTAAGACATATAGAATGTACATACAGAGTTATATGGCATTAACACTGATAGTCATTGTCCAGTAATGATCGGAAAATCACAGTTAAGCTTTGAGCGCTAAGCATTTCAAACTTTCAATTGCTTCTCCTGCAAAATATATTCCAAATGACATCCATCATTCTTGCAGTGGACTCTTCAATTTTAAAATTTATATACTTCATGAGACCGGAACGAGCCAAACAAGGTTGAAACCATGGTTTTTTTTTGGGTTATTTTACGACGCTGTATCAACATCTAGGTTATTTAACGTCTGAATGAAATGAAGGTGATAATGCCGGTGAAATGAGTCCGGGGTCCAACACCGAAAGTTACCCAGCATTTGCTCATATTGGGTAGAGAGTAAACCCCGGAAAAAAACCTCAACCAGGTAACTTGCCCCGGCCGGGATTCGAACCCGGGCCACCTGGTTTCGCGGCCAGACGCGCTGACCGTTACTCCACAGATGTGGACTTAAACCATGTTGCTGATGATGATGATGATGAAGATGATGATGATGATGACGATGATGATTCTTTATTTGCGGAGTGTGGAGATACAACATAAGTAAATTCCGAACATGAAAGGACTTATGAAATTCTAATATTCACACTCATGTTTTATTGATTTATTTTTCTGTCTCGTAAGGAAGCGACGATTACCCTTCTCTCCTAGTTATCCCTCCATTATCGCCCTCTTGAAGGTCCGGTGCTCACACATACACTTCCTACAGCTTATAGCTTAGAACTTCTTCATTAGTGTCGTACCTAAGTGAATATCATTAACCATTGATATATTCAGGTTGCTTCATAGGTTGTGTAGATACATAAACTTAAATGTATGAAGAGTTCTTGTTCCTTTCTGTACCTAACAAAATACATATTTGAAATTACTCCTTAACAACCTGCATAATGGGAAATTGGGTAAATATTCGGAATAAATAGATAATAATCCCTACCGAAAATGACACAGAAGTGTCACCCATGCGAAAAAGAGGAATTTAGGAAGACAGAAAACATTTGATTACTGATGCAGAATTATCGAATCCGTGAATATACTGTCTTCCTCCGACGAGTTTAGAGCTGGGACCTGAGGTATTCTTGCCATCGGTGCGGGGGGTTGCAGGTAGATTCTTTTGTTGCTACAGCCAAGCCGAGCCAAGCGTAGTGGGAAGTATTAATCGTCCAAAAATATGCAGTCTTCAGTTTGTGGTAGCGTGTCAATATTTCATATACATATTGTTTACCTAGGTCTATATGGTTTTGTTATTAATTAAATAAATGTTGCAATTTTTGCTCAAACATCCCCCTTATGTTAGCTATGTTAATATTATATGAATTACTCATGTTAAATATTTCACTGTTACAAGTCATTTTTAAGGAAACATGCTGTGGAAAAGTTCTTGGTTTTATTCTATTGGAATTTTAGAATATGTGTGATTGGTATCGTGAAAAACAGATTCCTATAATGTTACGCGAAAATCATTTGTTGGTAATATCTTAAAATACAAATCAAGTGAGTTCAGCAGTACAGTATATTTAATTGATTAAGTTACTTTACAAGTTTAATTCAATTCTACTAATCACTAAATTTTATAGTATGAGTCTTCTTTTCATTTATGTTATTGTAGTTGTATTATGATTTTTCTTTTTACGTTATTGTATTTGTATTTCTGGTGGTGTGATGGCCTTAACTTCACCAGAATAAATAAATAAATAAATAAGTGAATAAATAAATAAATAAATAAATAAATAAGTAAATAAATACATAAGTAAGTAAATAAATAAATAAATAAATAAGTAAATAAGTAAATAAATAAATAAATACATAAATAAATAAGTAAATAAATAAATAAGTAAATAAATAAATAAGTAAATAAATAAATAAATAAATAAATAAATAAATAAATAAGTAAATAAATAAATAAGTAAATAAATAAGTAAATAAATAAATTAATTAATTAAATAGATAGATAGGTAGGTATGTAGGTAGGTAGGTAGGTAGATAGATAGATAGATAGATAGATAGATAGATAGATAGATAGATAGATAGATAGATAGATAGATAGATAGATAGGTTAGATAGGTTAGATTAGATAGATAGATAGATTAGATTAGTTTAGATTAGATTAGATAGATTAGATAGATTAGATTAGATAGATTACATTAGATAGATTAGATTGGATGGATGGATAGATAGGTAGGTAGGTAGATAGATAGATAGATAGATAGATAGATAGATAGATAGATAGATAGATAGATAGATAGATAGATAGATAGATAGATAGATAGATAGATAGATAGATAGATAGATAGATAGATAGATAGATAGATAGATAGATAGATAGATAGATAGATAGATAGATAGATAGATAGATAGATAGATAGATAGATAGATAGATAGATAGATAGATAGATAGATAGATAGATAGATAGATAGATAGATAGATAGATAGATAGATAGATAGATAGATAGATAGATAGATAGATAGATAGATAGATAGATAGATAGATAGATAGATAGATAGATAGATAGATAGATAGATAGATAGATAGATAGATAGATAGATAGATAGATAGATAGATAGATAGATAGATAGATAGATAGATAGATAGATAGATAGATAGATAGATAGATAGATAGATAGATAGATAGATAGATAGATAGATAGATAGATAGATAGATAGATAGAATTAATTTTCTACAATACTTGTATCTCTACCTCGCCAAAAATACGTTAGAAAACTAATAGACATACTGGTCTCGTAAATTGGGCAAATGTTTTCAGTATGATTGTACTTCCTTCCAGACCGCCGCTGTCACTGTTCCCTCCCACTCCAGTACCGCACTAGACTAGTCGGAACCGCATTCCTCTCGGCACTAAACTCCTCAGAGGATGAAGGTAAGTGTATTAAAGTAATGATGTTTCCAAAACTTGCTCTAATACTTGTTACCAAACGTCCTGCTTCTGTCTCTCAGGGAAACTGTAAATTCCTCCGATGGAAATAATTACCTATAATCTGATATGTATTCTAGTCCGCATACCTACTTAATGCCAGTATCATGAAAATGTAAACTCGACCGAATGCTAAAGAGAGCATTTTCCTTCCCATTTTATCCAGGCTTAGGAATGGCAAGTGGCATGATTAAAAATGTTTCTCATGAAAATAAGTACTTTTAATAAAATCTACCATGGACAAATGTTTAAAAACAAACCTCGGGTACAGAGGCGAGGTGTCAACCATCTGCGCCTCCTAGGCTGACTGGACAAACTTATCTTGGATTAAAATGATAAGAAATAATTTTAATAAAATCTACCATGGAGAAATTCTCTGCTTTATAATTTTCTAGGCTTTGCATATACGCAGTTGCTTATTTCTGGTAGCTCGTTTAATTATTGTCTGTGTATTTATACTTTGTACGTTTCTGTCTGAAATTCTTTTAAATTGTTGATCAAATCGAAAATGTTTGGATGAGCAGTATTAAAATTCTTGTTGAAATTTGCATGGAAAGATTCACATGAGTTAGTTGTGTGGCAAACGCTAATAAATAAACGTTTGAAGGACGAGTTTATATGTTACAAGTGTTAAGAGACAAACGCTAGGCGGACGAGTTTATATGTTACAAGTGTAAAGAAACAAACGCTAGGCGGACGAGTTTATAAATGTTACAAGTGTTAAGAAACAAACGCTAGGCGGTAGGCGGACGAGTTTATATGTTACAAGTGTAAAGAAACAAACGCTAGGCGGACGAGTTTACATGTTATAAGTGTAAAGAAACAAACGCACGAGTTTACATGTTACAAGTGTAAAGAAACAAACGCTAGGCGGACAAGTTTACATGTTACAAGTGTACAGAAACAAACGCTAGGCGGACGAGTTTACATGTTGGATTAAAATGTCACACCTTCGAAATGCGATGTATTTGCCAGTTTCGGACAAATTTACATTTCCCCGTTTTTCATATGCTCCTAAAAACTTGTCCTATGACCAGCAGGCATTATTAAAAGTCAGGAAAATCTGCTCGTTTCAAATGAGTGACTGAATACGAAATTCGGCCTTGCAACTCTTTCTAACAACACACAGTTTATAAGATATACATGCATTTGAGTAAGGAATGTTGTGAAAGACCGGGCTTCGAATATCTCTGTGCAAAACGCACGCGTGTGAACACGGCACACACGATGGTTCCCGAGTTGTTCCGAATTGGGGGCTTAATCTCTGAACAGCGATCATTTCCGTGTCAAAGGGTGTACGTGTAGTAATGTGTTAATTACATTCGTTTCTTAAGATATGCATATCTCTATGGCAACTATTTCTCCATCGTCGTAGATTTTCATCATGTAATATCAAATAAATTTGCCTAGAGTCTGCACTCTTGTCTGACCCCTTGATTTGTAGAGCCTACTTCTTGTGATAATTTTCCTTCACCAATTTCTATGGAGATGTTTGTAGATGTTTCCGAATGTAGGCTCTAAATCTAAACGTCTCGTACAAGATGTAATGGGAGCTCTCTATAAGCGGTTGTCAACCTATAGTACGCGTACCACTGGTAGTACGTGAACCACTGAAAATATAGGCCTACACACATATATAGCTGTTTTATATATATTTTATAGAACACTCCACTCTTTCTATCCCTCATCATAGAACGTCTTTATACTCATCCTCCTACACTGCAGAAATACCTCGTCTCTGGAATTCGTTACCTAATGACGTCAGGGACTACCGGAATTTATCACAATTCAAAATTAAATTGGAAAATTTTGTCTTATTTAATGCTTTTTAGATATTGCTAGAAGTTTTGATTTGTGTTTTTTACTCTAGATTAAAATCGCAAGTTTCTTGTTTATGTTAGTTAATTACTTAGGATACAATTAATTATACTTAATCACTCATTTGAAGTTTGTGTGACTGCAACCTGTGTATATTTTTGTGTGAATTTACTTTGTTTATAGTGTTTTTTTTCCTTTTTATTTCTGTTATTGTATTTGTATTTCTGGTGGTGTGGAAGAGAAGGACTGATGGCCTTAACTACACCAGAATAAATAAATAAATAAATAAATACATAAATAAATAAATAAATAAATAAATAAATAAATAAGTTAAATAAATTAAATTATTGTATTTGTATTTCTGGTGGTGTGGAAGGAAAGGCCTGATGGCCTTAACTACACCAGAATAAATAAATAAATAAATAAATAAATAAATAAATTAAATGAATTAAAATGGTAACTGTTTTTAATTAAACACGCCGAAATAAAGCAATTATTTATAGGCATTGGAGCATAGAAACGCTTATTATGACGATTTGCCATTATAAATTTGATTAATGGTACAGCTAATGTCTAAATTAAAAATAGTGGCACATCATTCAAAAAAGGTTGAGAACCGCTGCTCTACATGCCAAACTTACTTCTAATCACTCTATGGAATACTTGTTTTATAATCAAATAATTTATTTATTTATTTATTTATTTATTTATTATTAATATTTGTGTGCTGAACAACAGCCAGAGGCCAATTATAGTTCAGCACAATACACAAACAGAAGATACAAAGGTGCAGAACAAAAATAAATAATATCACAAATAACAAAAACATACATGAATACAATTGTGTACAAACAGTAAAAACTAATAATCAAAACGAAACTAAACCTTAAAAGGATCTAAATTGTGCCCATGCAAATTGGCATATTTTATGCATCTACAGACTGGAGAAAGTGATTTTGAATTTCGGTTATAAAAATTTTTTTGAAATCTTAAACCTTTTGTAGGAATACGAAGGCTGATATTGTTTATGATAGACTCACAATCAATATCACCCTTGATAACTTTGCAAAAAAATAGATAATCAAGATTTAGACGTCTAGCATAAAGGCTACAACAGTTAAAATATTTACAGGTAATATCATAGTTAAAGTCAGTGGAATTGGGTATATATCGAAAAGCACATAAGGAAATAAATTTTCTTTGAATATTTTCCAATTTAACCGAATCGGTTGAAGTAATGGAATTCCTGGCTACAGATGCATATTCAAGTTTAGAGCGAACCAAAGTAAAGTATAGAATTAATAGTGACTCAGGAATAGAAAAAGAATAAGTTATAGACCTTATTAAACCAAGCATTCTTATTGAATGATTATAAATATATTGAACATGATCGTGAAAGTATAATTTAGAATCGAGTAGTACACCAAGATCTTTTATAGAATTTTTCCTAATAATACAGGCGTTATTAAGAGAATAATTAAATTTTATGGAAGTAGTTTTTCGAGAGTATGAAATGACAAAAGTTTTGTTTCATTAATTTTCATTCCATTAATGTCAGACCAAAGTTCAATGGAGTTAATATCATTTTGAAGAGTTTGGCAATCGGCAGAACTATTTATTGAGCGAAAGATTTTGAGATCATCAGCAAATAACAGGTAGTTTGAACTTATTCTTTTACATATGTCATCAATAAATAATAAAAATAATAGAGGGCCCAATGTAGATCCTTGGGGAACTCCACATAAACAATTAAATGGGTCCGAGAGAGAATCACCAAGACGAACACAACATTGTCTATTAGTTAAATAGTTTTCAAACCAGCTCACGTAGTTAGAAGAGAGACCAAAGTTTTTTAATTTATTTATCAGAATATTGTGAGGTACAACATCAAACGCTTTGCTAAAGTCGATATAAATTGAGACAATTTGACCTTGGGTTTCAACAACAGGCATAACAAGATTAAGGTAGGATACTAAGTTTGTAGTTGTTGATTTACCTTTAGTAAAACCGTGTTGTGCTGAATTAATTTTATTCTTAACATAAAATGAAACATGTTTGTGGATTATTTTTTCAAAAATTTTTGAGAAATTGTTTAATATTGAAATAGGTCTATAATTGGAAACAACATTTTTTTTTACCATTCTTAAAGATAGGAATAACGGATGCTTCTTTCCAAAGCATAGGGTATGTACCGGTTAATAAACTTAAATTAAATATAAAGGTTAAAACGGGTATTAGAATATTAGAACATCCCTTAATAATAAAATTAGGAATGCCATCAGTGCCCTTTGATTTATTAGGTTTAAGCTTTTTTATGGCTAATGAAACGTCTTCAACTGTAATTTTAGGTAAGGATAAGAAGTCAGTAGAATTATACTCCAACAAACAGAGATTAGAATTAGGCTGTTTTTGAATCGATTTGAATTGATTAGCAAATGCATTAGCAATTTCTTGCTGATCAGTAATGTGAATCCCATTTATTAATAATTCGGTGGGATAATTATTGGATTTACGAAAAGATTCTACGTATTTCCAAAATTTCTTAGGTTCATTCTTCAAATTTTCATCAATGGATTGTAACCATTTAAATTTGTCAGATTTAATCATAGCTTTAACTTGTTTTCTGTAATTGGAAAAAATTTGATAATGGTGATCAGTTTTGAATTTCTTAAATTTTCTATGTGCTTTGTTCTTTTTCCTAATAAGTATACGCAAGGTATTTGAAAACCATTTAGGATAGTGCGATTTTTTTACGAAAGTGACAGGAACAGCAAGAGAAATAGCTTTGTTCATAATCTGGGATAACGCGTTAGCAGCAACGTTAACATCAGTAGTTTGATATATGGAATTCCAATCATGATTGTATAGAGTGGAATAGAGTTTCAAGTAATCACCTTGAGAATAATTTATGAAGGTACTAGATTGGCAGTGATCAGGTAGCGACAAATACACTTCAAGATTAATGGAGATAGATGGATGATAAGAATCCTCCAAAACTAGAGAATGATTGGCTAGTTTTACTGTACTATTAATAATATTAGTAAAGACAAGATCAAGTAGATTTTTATTTGAGACAGTAAAATTAATTTGGTTTAATCCCAGAAGGCAAGACGAGGAATATAAATCACTGGACTTGATTTTAGAGTAGTAATGAATATCATTAAGATTAAAACCAGTTGACCAATCGATACCAGGACAATTGAAATCACCAATAATTACTATTCTAAAATTATGAGTATCAAGGATTTTTTCAAGAAAATTGAGGTAAGATTTTAAGTGATTATGACCGAAATAATAATAATAATAATAATAATAATAATAATAATAATAATAATAATAATAATAATAATAATAATAATAAATCCTCGGAAGAAGAACACTCATATATTTTTATCACCAAACCACTAGTTATATCCTGATTCGCATCTGGTGTTAAGGGTCGAATCCTGTTCTTCAGAAGTACTCCATATTTATCATGTAGCGTAGTCAACTGTTAAGACATTGTTGGACTCAGGGAAGTTCGACTTGTTGCCTTGTGTAATGGTAAAACTTGTGGCCGTGGTCTCATATCCAGTCTTTCTCGGCCGATGAGCTATTTCTTACGTATTGAGGACAAATCTGTATTGATAGGAACCAAGTTTAACAATAGCATTTGTTTTGATTGGTTTTCCAGGTTTGTTTTGCTTGCGTAACTTACTAGAATACATTACACAATCTAAGAGAAACGTTTATTGTGGGCGGAAGAAGGAAGTGATGTGGAGATGAGAGAAGCAGATGTGATACAGAGGCGCGCGTCTTGTAGGAAACGGAGAGAAAATACTGTCGCAACGTTTTATTGTACCATAACAGTGTCTGCCCGAAGTGCTGAGAGCGCCCCGGATGCAGGGAGTCTCTTCCTAATTGATGACGTTCGAATAATACTGGGTGTCTCAATGGAACGGAATTCTTTTAACAGTAAATAATTCTTATTACATATTAAATATGGGAATTATCAAATATAGAATATTAATTTTTTATGTTATAGAGGACGTCATTTTATTTTTTGAAAATTATGTCTCACAAATGGCCTCCATTTCTACCATAACATACCATCAACCTGCTTTCCAGCTGTAATAGCATTAATTCCTCTACGGATGATGTCTTTCAGTTCTGCAAGGTTTTGTGAAAGACTTGAATAAACCCTGCTCTTGAGATATCTCCAGACAAATATCACATACAAACAAATCTGGAGATCTGGGAGGCCAAGCAATATCTTTGTACGTAGAGATAGCATAGGGCGTAACGGACCAACTGGAAGATATTAATTTTGCAGACTAGTACCATAACTTTCATTATCATAATATTAAGTTAAGATTTCCCCAAGAAATAATTTACATTAAAGTTACCTATTTTCCTTTTTTTTTCATGTTAACTTTTCTGTAGCCAAGTTTTATGGGATAATAGTACTTATATTCGTAAGGTCTTTAAAACAAACAATTAGAATTACAATAAATTCATCGATGAAAGTACATATAGCAAACCATTATTTGTGACATGAATATAAAATATGGTCAGATTTTTTCCATGTTTTTATGGCACAATTTAAATAGTATATTGGTCTGCATAGCGCTAAATGTGTTGCTCGATCAATAAATTATTTTAAAAAGTAATAGGCTTAAATGTATACACTGTTAGGCACAGAACTGTTCCTAAGCTAAGATTGTTCTCTTTTATTTCAGTAGATATACTCTCAATAAGCAAATACCTTCCTTTCAAACACTGTTGTCACACATCTCTCCTTCGTTCTAAAGTTTAAATGTCATTAAGCGACAACTCTCCACGTGAAAAGATGTCCGTTGAAATCGAAAGGTCTCTAATGAAAATATTACGTGAGGTGTAATTGACTTTCTTCCGCTACCTAGACTTCCGGTTTCTTGATTAAATGATATTAAACACTCATTCATCAGTTTCACCCGCGGTGTGGTGCCTGACCTCTAGTTTCACATGTGCACGAGGTCCAGGTGCGTGCAGGCCAAGTCATTGCTCTTGTCAAGGTGTAGGCGAACACATCACAACCATTACATATCTGCCAAAGCTATAGAAACTTAAATTGTTACAGATCAAAGCAAAGTTAAAACAAGGCAATGTAACGAATTTGTATAATGTTCTCAACATGATCAAAGGAAAGACACACTAAATATTAACGAAATAAGTGCAAACATGTTTGACTGAATAATCTGGGAGAGTGACAGAAACAAAACATTATTTATGCATTTTGGCCTATACATACACTCCATGTCCGTGAATGATAGGTACATTTTAATTGTTATACTAAGGCAAGTATTACAGATATACAGTTGTTACTAATGTCGTTTGAAAGATTCATTGAAAGTTTTATATATTCTAAAGATGCTTAACGTATGCTCCATTCATGATCGACAAAAGTTCAATCTATAATCCAGCTCATGTCATACCCTTTCTAGTGTGTTTTTGTCACTAATCTCGATAGCTGCGGTAATTCGTAACTTCAATTCATCAATATGCAGTGGCAGATGTGGCAAAGATTTTATCCTTCACTTAACCTCATAAAAAGATATCACGTGGACGTGATCGGGGGAGCGAGAAGGCTACTTCATCCAGTGTTTCATCTGCATCTCCAGCTTTCCCAACCAACGGTGTAGCATCAACTTTGTCTAAATGCAGAAGACTTCTTTACGCACACACACACACACACACACACACACATACACTCACAAAAAACACATACACACACCACATACACAAATTAGAGGGAACATAATTTTATTAATCTCCAAATTGTAATTATTGAACTTTTCTTTTATAATTAATCTAATTTTAAAATGTAACAAAAAAAATAATATCTACCTTCTTTTTGTTAAGTGTACTTGAAATTTTTACTTAGACTCGGCGGAATTTTAATCAATACTCTCCAGCATGAAAGTCGTCCATCTATTAAACTATGATATAACACAATGTCACGTAACTCCGGACTAGTTTTTTTTAACAAGGGTATCTTTATTAGTTAATTTGTAGTTAAATTCACTGTAATCGGAAACCATTTGAGCTACTACAACATATCTAGTTGAAGATTCTGAAAGCTCATGATTTTCTACTAATTTTTTAAGCAGCATGTCTCGATCCATCTCCTACGATTTAGCAGTAATGGATTTGTGAAAATGGGTGTTAATAGCATATTTATGCCCTGGATGGGATTCAAAAACACGATCATAACTTCACGAAGCTTTATAGTTGCTCTTTAGTTATAGTGACAATTATTTACCAATAGGAGGCAGAATAAACCAATTTATCAACAAAGGTTTTAACACAGAGTGTAACATCACTTATCAATTCATTTGTAGCCTGTAGCCTGTTAAAAAAAAAGTATCCAATGTTTTAGGAAGTGCTAGTATGCATCAAAACAAGAAAAAATGTCTAATAAACATGGGTCCTACAACATATATTTTCTGAGATCTGAACACTTGTTCATAGGAGGTGCTCAATGTGACGTCCATTCATGGCAATGGATTCCTCTGCCCTTCTGCGTAAGGAATCACGCACTCTTTGAAATTGACCTGGTTGCTCTTGATAACCAAAAGTCTAGGAGATTTAGGTTTGGGGAACGAGCAGGCCAAGGTGTGAAGCCTCCCCAGTCAATCCAGCGGTCCTGAAATATCAGCGTCAGGTGTTCACTCTCATTGCGGAAAAAATATGCTGGTGTGCCTTCATGCATGAAGTCTTTACTGACTTGGCACATACTCCAGCAAGGTAGGCAATACGTTAGTAAGAAAGTCTTGATAACGAGCCCCAGTTAGGTTAATCTCTGTGGTAGCACGTATGGCCCTTAATCTATCACCAAGAACGTCTGCCCATAAGCTGATTGAGAATCGGTGCTGATGTCTTATTTCTTCAACTGCATGGGAATTTTCATCAGCCCACAAATGCTGATTACGAAAATTCACAACACCATCACTGATGAACCCCGCTCATATCCGCAACCAGACTTTTTTTTTTCAATATTCCTTGCGACGTATCAGTATTCCATGCCAGGGGTGTCAACTACGGTATGATTATCTGGTAGTCCGCTGTATTGCAGGCCGAGGAATGCATTGCCATAAATGGACGTCACATTGAGCACTATTAACAAGTGTTCAGATCTCAGAAAGTATGTGGTGTAGGACCCATGTTTATTAGACATTTTTTTCTTGTTTTGATGTATACTATCACCTCCTAAAACATTGGATACTTTTTTAACATTCTGTATATGAATTAATATTATATTAGTACGTCTAAATTATAGGGGAATAAGTATACTAAATACAGGTTATAAAATCTATAATAAAAACTCGCTTTAATGTAATAATGGAAGATATAATCAATGAATCTCAAAATGGATTCAGAAAAGGAAGATCTTGTTCTGACTGTATATTCGCTGTTTCTCAGATAATTGAAAAACACAGGGAATTCAATTACCAACATTTATGGCATTCATAGATTATGAAAAAGCGTTTGGTAATGTTCATAGAAAGAAGCTGTGGAACATAATGCAACAAAAAGGCATACCACAACACTTAATAACAATAATAAGAAATTTGTACACTAATAACCAAATTGTAATTTATTGTAAAGAAGGGCAGCAAATAGCCAATATAAATAGAGGAGTAAGACAAGGGTGTCCATTTGTCACCGTCACTTTTTAATGTGTATATGGACGACATCGTGCTGAAGTGGCAGATGGATTTGAAAGTGCATTTTAAAATAAAAAACATAAACTTAGATACGATACTTTTTGCCGATGATCAGGTTTTAATTTGTGCTTCCGAAGATGACCTACAAATGGCAATATTTAAATTAAACAAAATTAGCAAAGAAAATAGCTTAACTATATCGACTACTAAAACAAAAGTGTTAGCCTTTAGAGGATTAGAGCCAAAATCGTGTTGAATGGAAGACTGATACAACGAATTAATACTTTTAATTATCTGGGCTGCAATATCTCATATGCAAGAAAAGATTTTACAAATAAAATAAACAAATTTAATTATTTCTGTGGGGTAATAAAAGAACTTTAAAATACACGAGCAAAGAAACGAGATTAAAATTTTATAAAATTATGGCAGTCCCTATGTTGCTGTACAGCTCTGAATTCTGGACTGTTACTAAATCCGAAGAAAAAAGAATCGAGGTGATAGAAATGAGATTTTTGAGGAGTATAGCATGTTATACTCTCTTAGACAAGAAACGCAATGAAGACATCAGATTAGAACTGAATATATTCAATTTAATTGAAAAACTCACAGAATATATGAATAAATGGAAGCAACACGTTGAAAGAATGTATTCCTAAATTAATATTCGACTACAGACCAACTGGTAAACGAAACATAGGTAGACCCAGGAAAAGATGGCTTCAACAATTTTAGAATTTATATACTTCATGACACCGGAACGAGCCAAACAAGGCTTAAACCATGTGGCTGATGATGATGATGATGATTAGTACGTCTATATTAAATAACATTGAGACTTTTGACAGATCGTAGCCTCTCAGATAAATTGAAAATAAAATTGAAAATTACTGATCTAATGGTTCTAGGACAATTGAGAATGGAAGGATCAGGACCATTTTTCTGAAGATAAATTCTTAGGAACAAACACAAAGATTAATCCTAAATACCTAGTTCATGATGATGATAAATATGTAAATTTTATTCTCTTACAAACTTAAATTTTATTTTAACACAAACATTACATTCCCTATAAGTACAGGGACATAATTTTATTTTTACTTCAATTTTTATTGTACCTGAGTTTTTGAATGTACTTCACTCCCACCCCTTCTACTAATGAAGTTCCACACAGAACCAAGACCGCATATAGTAAGCAGTACTGAGTTAGTGAGTATAGTACGTTCCAGAAATATGTTCGCGTTTTCCAGTGACGAAAGAGCTTTCAATATTGAATCGTATTTTCGCATAGGTACTGTTCGTTTCCCTACGTCGCATCCCGGTTTCCCCTACCTGCTTCTGCTCGCCCCTCTGTAAAAGCTGGGCTGTCTTAGCTCTTTTCTGAAAACATTAATTTCTGCTAGGAATTGGACGTTTACGTAATATTATACAGCTGTTTAATTTAACTTAAATAAAAGGGCCTCGTTAAGTAATTAACTGTCACGTGATTTCCTCCCTTTCTACGATCCTGCGGCATAACCACTTGGACGGACAGTAGATAGCATGTCTGAGTAATTTTATCTGTGCGGATCGGGCAGAAGTGAAGATTGAATTTACAGTACGTAAGGTACTCTTTTACAGAGTAGGTACAGAATTATTTCAACATGAGTTACTAGTACGAAGGACGAAACTGGCAATTGGAATTAGATGCAATAGTCTATAGTGCGATAATATACACAAAAGAACTGAAGTCTGTATCGAAATGAACGGGCACCACTTTAAAAAATGTGTTTAAATATCCATATTACGATTATTTTTCAATTTAACTTCATTCTCTATATTGTATGCTAATGTGCTGTAGACAGTATACTATACACTGCAGAATGAATACGTTCGCATGGATAACTCAGTTCGTGAGTAAAAACACTCATTGTAAATACAGTACTGCATTTTCATTAAACAAAAACCTAATTTAAAATTATGGAACTCAAAAATGCTATATTTCCTAGTTTACGTAAATGGATGAACTACTTTTCTTCCCTTCTATACCTAGTAAAGTGATTTGTTTGTATATTACGCCAGTATCATCGAACTACAGTCGTGGAAGGGGGTAGCAAATGGTGTTTCCGGTTCTCTAAAGGTATAGCCAGGTTAATATTAAAAATGTTAGTAAAAATAAAATGATGTCCCTGTATAAAGACGTTAATCACGCAGTAGGTATCTTTTGGAAGCGCAGTTCCACTGACAACTTTCTTTCTCAGTGCATAATCTATCAAGGAGGCACTTGACAGTCGGCATTCGTTCATGCGCGGTACAATTTCAGAGGCCTAGCAAGAGAGATGGCATTGTTACATAATTTTTGAACCACTTGCGACATTTACGAAAGCCTCGTGTCTCACATTTCCTCACGTAGGTTACTGTATGTATTTCCGACCCGATAACTCGGTTAACAAGTCGAATAAACAGACTCGATCCAAGGTCAGAGCAGAGAAGAGTGCCCGCTTATTGGCCCACTTCCCGTGTTTCACAACACTACGGGACCCGCTGAAGACATCTCGAGTCCATCAACGGCTTTTACTTTCTCGTGAGCACTGGACTAAGACTTTGAAGCACATGCTGTTGCTAGTTATCACAACTTGAGTTTTATGTGGTAGTTTTATTCATTGAAGACTTTCTCCATTCTCCTGTAACTTTACTGTATCCCTCTTAGCCCCAAATATTTTCCTAAGCACCTTATTCTCAAACATCCTTAATCTCTGTTCCTCTCTCAAAGTGAGAGTCCAAGTTTCACAACCATACAGAACAACCGGTAATATAACTGTTTTATAAATTCTAACTTTCAGATTTTTTGAGAGCAGGCTATATGACAAAAGCTTCTCAACCGATTTTTTTTTTAGTTGGTTATTTAACGACGCTGTATCAACTACTAGGTTATTTAGCGTCGATGAGATTAGTGATAGCGAGGTGATATTTGGCGAGATGAGGCCGAGGATTCGCCATAGATTACCTTGCATTCACATTACGGTTGGGGAAAACCTCGGAAAAAACTCAACCAGGTAATCAGCCCAAGCGGGGATCGAACCCGCGCCCGAACGCAACTTCAGATCGGCAGGCAAGCGCCTTAACCGACTGAGCCACGCCGGTGGCTTTCTCAACCGAATAATAGCAAGTATTTCCCATATTTTTTCTGAGTAAAAAACAAAGTTTTCTTTTATTTTTTATTTATTTAACGCAATTATTATTATTATTATTATTATTATTATTATTATTATTATTATTATTATTATCATCATCATCATCATCATCATCATCATCATCCCTGAAGTTATCTGAAGTTGGGGTCCAGGCAGAAGTTCGTCGCTGCTATTTATATGGATAATTTTCATAAATTAATAATGACTATTGGAGGAATGAACATAGAGGAATGTAAACTTAATAAAAAAGGAAATTACCACAAAGGTGAAATTATAAACGCTTAATTAAATACTTATTTTTGTGTATAACCTCCAACATCGAAGTGTAATAAAACATTTTAGAAATGCTAATATGAGCACATAGGTAACTGGTTGGAGATTTGATATTGACCATGTATAAGATGAGAGAATACATATATTTGAGTTTTATGTAGTAGTTTTATTCATTGAAGACTGTAACGTAGAACTTATAATTGCTTTTCTCATAACATAATTATTTGTTTCCGGCTTTCTCCACATTGACGTGGTTCACCGTCATGCCCACGGAGGACACGTTTTCCGGGTGCGATACTTCGTCGGATAGCTGACGGATGATAGGATGATAAATGAGGCTTAAAAAGGAAAGTCAGTGGTCCAAACGTACTCCAAATAAGTTGTTTATTTTTTAATAGAATTATTTCGTTAAAAGTTTCCGTGATCATCATCATCGTCTTCGTCACCATCACCACAACCATCATCATCATTATCATCATCATTTAGCTTCCATGTATTAGTCCTGGTGGGCTGTAGCGGCCTCTATGCCATCCTTTTAATGGTCTTCATAATGATCTCTTTTCTCTGGGATGGTAATTTAGAATCTGATGAGGGATGTTGATAGTCCTGTATGTAAATATGTGGTCCATATTGAAGAGAGTTTGAGTTCTTGAAGAATTTCTGCATTTCTCTTTTGGTCTAGTCTTGTATAGTCGGATCATTAACTTCATTTTGCAGCTGATATTCTGCTTATGTCTCTTTGCCGTATAGTCTCAGAAACTATTAGTTACAGAAGTATAGTTCGAAATCTTTTATATACTTGTTGCTAAACAATATGCCATGTTTGAACATTTTTATCCTCTATTTAAGAGGTCATTACTGTCAAGTGAGCTTATGGACGAAGAAAACTTTGATAATAATAATAATAATAATAATAATAATAATAATAATAATAATAATAATAATAATTTAATAATGATGATCATGACGACGTAGGAAAACTAGAATAACATCATTGTATAGAGCACATCTAGGTCAGAAAGCATGGGTAGACATAACGGCTCAGTTAGAAAAGCCAACGTACTATGGTAGGAACGATCATGATTTTAAAATCAAATGTAGGAAACAGAAAACGGATGTAGATAAATTCTCATTTTTAAATAGAACTATAAATGATTGGAATGACCTACCTACAGCGGTCTTTGAGGGCTGTCCTTCCTTAAGGAGATTCAAAAATAACTTAAAAAGTTGTGTATAAAGTACAAATTAAAATTAAGGTGACATTTAACATTTAATTTTTTAAGGTGACATGTATTTATTTAGCCTGACGAGTTAATTCCTTGGTTTGAATTGTAAATTATTTAAACATAGCGTGTAAGAGGGCCTTAGACTAGAAATGTTTAGTTTAAATGTAGTTCTGTTTATAAGTATGCATAAGGGTGTAATTATTTGTCTTATTTGAACTGTTGTATCAGTGAAGCGTGGTGAGTAAGTGAAGTTATGGTTTTACAATGCAGTGAATAGTTCCGATCAGTGATAATTTATAGCGTCAATGAAATGTGTTCTATAGTGTCAGTGAAATGTGTTACAGAGTGTCAGTGAAATGCGTCATAGTGCCACTACAGTGAGTGAGATGAGAATAAAGTGAAAGACTATTGAAACTTATGTAGGGTCTATACATATGTAGGTTGTATTGTAAAATTAGGTATTTTATGTTTTATTATTAATTGTAATTATTGTGTTAATTGCATTGTGTATTCTTATTGTATTGTGTATATAATTGTATTGTGTATTGTATAATTACACCGAGTATTGCAATTTTATTGTGTATTGTTTATATTGTAATACTAGCCGTACCCGTGCGCTCCGCTGCACCCGTTAGAAATAAATATAAAGTAATTACATAATTAAAATAGGACATTTGATCCAGGGAACATTCGTGTTTGATAGAAGGATAAAGCGTTTAATATGTTACTTAATTTAAATTGTATTTAAAATATTAAAATGCTATCATTTTGATCCAGAGACACTCATTTGGTGCAATGACAATTCCTTTAACATGTTTCTTAATTCTTATTACCAATTATTTTTGGAAAAGCGAAAATTAACAGAAACATTTTGGCTACAGATTTATTATTATGTTTATATTATATTATATTATGAAAAAGTGTGTTGATAACGGATGTACTCGAATTAGAAAGTTTTTAATTTGTTGTGGGAGCTCTTGAAACTCAGGAGGAACAACTTTTACAACAGCGCAACATAATCTGCTTGGCTCATTACCCAATTTTTTTGCATTGCATTTATTGCATATGTATTTTATGTATTTTAACACGATTCAATTGAGCATAGTTAAAATTTGAATTATAAAATAATGGATTGCTAAGCTAACGTACTATTACTGCATACTAAATCAATACATTCTCGTTGTTCGTTAATTCTCTGAGATAAAAATGAATATGTTCATAAACATTATTATAAGAAATACAGGAAATGAATATACAGAATAACCTATTAAGTTTTCTGTGCATAAGACGCTATTTTAATCTTACGTGTCCTCGATTCACTCACAAGTTACTGTAATAACATTATAGCATTATGTCCATTCAGAGAAACTACACTTTCTAATGATGAAATAATAATAATTTATACAAATCGGTTAATTTAGCTTCATACAAGCACAGAAACATTGTCTGTAGGCTATGTTTCATAGCTTTCGATTGTTGTGTCCAAGACCCCTTATAGACGAAGTCATTTGTTTTTTATTTCAATATACCGCCTTAGATGGCAGTTATTTTAATTTTAAAACTTATTTATCTCATTAAATATCAGTCCTATCAAAATTTTTCAGAGAATAAAACTTATCAGAAATCATTTTTAAAGAAACTTTTGTTATGTAACATATTTCACAAAAATCAATAATAAGCGATATATTTCGATTTATTTAATTCAGGCCCCCTTATAACCCCCCTTTTAAATAACGTATTTTGATTGCCATATAGCCTATAATCTAAGTTACAACGAACTTAATTTATATTCCAATTTTCATCGAAATCGGTTCAGCCATTATCGCGTGAAAAGTTAACAAACATACAGATAGACAGACAGACAGACAGACAGACAGACAGACAGACAGACAGACATACAAACAAAATTTTCAAAAAAGCGATTTTCGGTTTTAGGGTAATTAACTGTGTATGTTAGGAATAATTATTTTTGGAAAATCGAAAATTACCAGAACAATTTCGGCTACAGATTTATTATTAGTAGTATAGATTTGGGGCTAAGAGGGATGAAGTTACGGGAGAATGGAGAAAGTTACACAACGCAGAGCTGCACGCATTGTATACTTCATCTGACATAATTAGGAACATAAAATCCAGACGTTTGAGATGGGCAGGACATGTAGCACGTATGGGCGAATCCAGAAATGCATATAGAGTGTTAGTTGGGAGGCCGGAGGGAAAAAGACCTTTGGGGAGGCTAAGACGTAGATGGCAAGATAATATTAAAATGGATTTGAGGGAGGTGGGATATGATGGTAGAGACTGGATTAATCTTGCTCAGGACAGGGACCAATGGCGGGCTTATGTGAGGGCGGCAATGAACCTCCGGGTTCCTTAAAAGCCAGTAAGTAAGTAAGTAAGTAAGTAAGTAAGTAAGTAAGTAAGTATTATTTATGTTGTGTATACCACTGCCACCGGGTGCTTGCCCACTTGCAGTGTAAATAAATACATAATAATAATAATAATAATAATAATAATAATAATAATAATAATAATAATAATAATAATGGTAATAGTAACAATAATAATAGTAATAACAATAATAGTAATAAATTATTATTATTTATTTAAATAATAATAGTAATAGCAATAATAGTAATAACTTATTATTATTATTTATTTATTTATTTACTAGCCGTACCCGTGCGGTCCGCTGCACCCGTTAGAAATAAATATATAGTAATTATATAATTAAAATAGGACATTTGATCCAGGGAACATTCGTGTTTGATAGAAGGATAAATCGTTTATTATGTTACTTAATTTAAATTTAATTAAAAAATTAAAATGCGATCATTTTGATCCAGAGACCACTCATTTGGTCATAAAAATTAGTTTAGGAAATACAGGAAACGAATATATCAAGTTTTCTGTGCATAAGAATCTATTTTAATCTTACCTGTCCTCGATTCACTCAGGAGTTACTGTGATAACATTATAGCATTATGTCCATCTAGAGAAACTACACTTTCCAATGGTGAAATAATAATTAATTATACAAATCGGTTAATTAAGCTTCTGATATTACTTCATAGAAATGCAGAAACATTATCTGTAGGCTATCATTCATAGCTTTCGATTGTTCCTGCCCAAGGCCCCTTATAGACGAAGTCATTTGTTTTTTAATTCATTACACGGCCTTAGTTGGCAGTTATTTTAATTTTAAAACTCATTTATCTCATTAAATATCAGTCCTATCAAAATTTTTTAAAGAATAAAACTTATCGGAAATGATTTTCAAAGAAATTTTTATTATGTAACATTTTTCATAAAAATCAATAATAAGCGAGATATTTCGATTTATTTAATTCAGGCCCCCTTATAACCCCCCTTTTAAATAATGTATTTTGAATGCCATATAGCCTATAATCTAAGTTACGACGAACTTAATTTATATTCCAATTTTCATCGAAATCCGTTCAGTCATTATCGCGTGAAAAGGTAACAAACATACATACAGACAGACAGACAGACAGACATACAAACAAAAATTTCAAAAAAGCGATTTTCGGTTTCAGGGTGGTTAATTATATATGTTAGGACCAATTATTTTTGGAAAATCGAAAATTACCAGAAAAATTTCGGCTACAGATTTATTATTAGTATAGATTTATTTATTTATTTATTTATTTATTTATTTATTTATTTATTTATTTATTTATACTGGCACAGTTACGGCCATAGGGCCTTCTCTTACACACTACCAGGTGACAAAAAACTTTCTATGTAACTCTAAAATAGAGCTAGCCTCCTTTATGCATCTCCAGCTTTGTCATCTCTCTCAATATGTCTACTGAGAAGACTGCATAATGTACAGGGTGTCTGACTTAAGCCGTTCATTTTTGCTTAGGCAGCCCAAATAACAATCGAGACATGTGGGAGGTATTGAATGGTTTCAGAGGTGGGTATAACGCTCGCTTATCACGTGAACGTTACGAATTTTAATCTTCTTATGATAATTTTATGTTAAATACTTGCTGTTAATCTGTTATGTTAATTACTTATTTCTACTTTACAACGTTTGTCTCAGTCTTGGATAATGTTTTATTAACGCATTGCTCTTCTTATAGTTCTTATAACATCGTTTTCTTAACAAGCAAGTTATATCCAATCTTACAAACTAATTAATTTGTTTCGTTTTTATTCGGAATAAACAACGTATCTTTAAATAACACACAGCGCAGAATTTTAACACAACTTATTAATTTATGTCAGTGTATTTTGAATGTGTCACGCCTAGTGACACTGCCCAGTGAACGTCAGAACCTGATAGACCAAGAAAAAAGTTGGATTCAGACTGTGACAAGCCATATGGTCTAAGATATACGAGATAGATAACAACCCGCATGGAGTTGAATTATGTCGACGTAGTTTTCTTGCTGGAACACCTTATAATTAATTCTTCTCTCTATACCTTTCAATTTTGCTATTACTATCTGTACATACTATTCAAACCGTGGATGGTTACCGACAGTAGAATTCGAGCATTTTATAGCTACTCCTGTGGAACTTTCTAGTTCATATGATGTTGCGATGGATTGCGTATTTCTATTTTAAAGTAGTATTCATTAATATGTTATTTATTTATTTACTTATTTACTTAGTTGTTTATTTATTTATTTAGTTACTTATTTATTTAGTTACTTATTTTTATTTTATTTATTCATTAACCTCTTCCCTTACTATATATTTTACCAGTTTTGTGAAAAAAAGTGTCACTATTTTTTATTTTCGTAAAGAGGTCATTTAATATTGCAGAATCACTGTACATCACTAATTTTCTTACATACCTAAAAAATCACTATGAAATAGACGTACATTCATACCTGAATTATTATCCCGAGTTATCTCGTGCACCTTGATTCCAGCTCTGGTAGTGGTCCCACTTTGATTTTCTCCTGAACTATTTACCAACTTATGTTTTTTTATGGATTAATTTATGAGGTACAATACCAGTGCTGTTATCAAGGCGTTAAATGTTGCTTGTCGTGTGATAGACTCGAAAGCAGGGTATTACGCACAGTGCCACATTGCATTCCGGACAGTAGTATCTGCTCTCCTATATAAGAGCGTTTTGGGAAGAATGGTGTAGCAGTCATTGAATATTTGTACCAGTACATCTGTTCTTCAGGTTTGTGAATAATGTTCTGCAGTATCACCATGCCCAAAAGTACACGTATTTCAGAGTCTGTAGTAGGCCGCCACGAATTATTTTCAGCATTCTGTGAACACTTATTAGCATGCCGAATCGTCTCCTCGAATATAATGTTGATGAGGTCATTATTAAAGAATAATTTAAAAAATTGAGAATTATCGTTATCAGAAACAATGTTAAAATGTCACGGAATGGGGACCTCGGAGGTGCAGAAGAAATGGTGCCAGATGTCTTCTATTCAACCACTGTCGAAAAGACGCGACATCAACTGATGTGAATTTGTTTGTTGGTCTATAACTTCGTCTTCTGATACAGATGTTTCATTTCCTAATCTTCTAAAGGAATATATTCCTGATCAAAAGTTTCGGAATCACTAACTTGATCCATCTTTACACAAAACAGCACAAAAAACACTAAACACAAACAGAAGCCGCCAAAACTAACTAGCATCTACTCACCACTGTGTGTGAATGCTACATGAGCATAGAATTCCACTCGCAAGGAAGAAGTACAAAACACACCACCAGATACAGCAATATCACTAACTTCTGTAGCCATCTAATGAGGAAAAGGTTATTGAAAGAATGGAAATGCATATATTCGGGATATAATCCTTAGCAGCGAAAATGGGACTCAAACGAGTTAACTCGGGTTAATAAATTTTGACACAAATTAGCAACCCGAGTTAACTCGGGTTAATCAGGGAAGTGGTTAAAGACATCAGCTCAAAGAATTTGAGTGACCACAAGGGTCCTGAATACAATAAACATGTACTGTATATGTGATCTGAAATATTAAAGAAAAAAGAAAGTTAATTGTTGAAGGCAAATAATATAAGTGGATTAATTGAAATAGAGATGATGATTTATTTATTTAATTATTTACTTAGTTATATACTTATTTATTTATTTACTTATTTATTTCTTATTTATTTATTTACTTATTTATTTGCTTACTTATTTATTTGCTTATTTATTTATTTATTTATTTATTTATTTACTTATTTATTTACTAATTTGTTTATTTATTTATTTAGTTATGTATTTATTTAGTTATTTATTTACTTATTTAACTTACTTACTTATTTATTTAGTTATTTATTTACTTACTTTTTATTTACTTACTTATTTATTTACTTATTTATTTTATATTTATTTATTTGCTTGCTTGCTTGTTTCTTTGTTTGTTTGTTTGTTTGTTTATTTATTCTGGTGGAGTTAAGGCCATCAGGCGCTCTCTTTCAGACCACCAGAAATGCAATACAGCTACAGGAAAAATTATATGTTATATGTTATAGAATCACCTGGAAATTAAAATGTACGAAAGAAAGGAACGAATATCGAACCTTCTCAGACAGTCGAAACGTTCATACGAACACATCACTCTAGCTAAGAGCCATGAACTATCCTCGAGAGATCCCCGTATTAGCTAAAAATGTTTGTTTCTTTATTGAGACACATCGTGTAAATTAATGTATGAAATAGTCCACCGAACGTATGGCTATTTATTATTTTATCTGTTCTCAATCGGTTCTTAAACTAAAATAAAAGCGCTGTGAATTAGAGAATTTCAACGACGAAGAGTATTGTGTGTCCACCCCTAGTCGTGTTGTGCTTGATGCCTAAAACAATTTATGAACGACTTGAGTCAGAAACCCTTTACAGAGAGCAGTGAAGTTCTATCTATCTATCTATCTATCTATCTATCTATCTATCTATCTATCTATCTATCTATCTATCTATCTATCTATCTATCTATCTATCTATCTATCTATCTATCTATCTATCTATCTATCTATCTATCTATCTATCTATCTATCTATCTATCTATCTATCTATCTATCTATCTATCTATCTATCTATCTATCTATCTATCTATCTATCTATCTATCTATCTATCTATCTATCTATCTATCTATCTATCTATCTATCTATCTATCTATCTATCTATCTATCTATCTATCTATCTATCTATCTATCTATCTATCTATCTATCTATCTATCTATCTATCTATCTATCTATCTATCTATCTATCTATCTATCTATCTATCTATCTATCTATCTATCTATCTATCTATCTATCTATCTATCTATCTATCTATCTATCTATCTATCTATCTATCTATCTATCTATCTATCTATCTATCTATCTATCTATCTATCTATCTATCTATCTATCTATCTATCTATCTATCTATCTATCTATCTATCTATCTATCTATCTATCTATCTATCTATCTATCTATCTATCTATCTATCTATCTATCTATCTATCTATCTATCTATCTATCTATCTATCTATCTATCTATCTATCTATCTATCTATCTATCTATCTATCTATCTATCTATCTATCTATCTATCTATCTATCTATCTATCTATCTATCTATCTATCTATCTATCTATCTATCTATCTATCTATCTATCTATCTATCTATCTATCTATCTATCTATCTATCTATCTATCTATCTATCTATCTATCTATCTATCTATCTATCTATCTATCTATCTATCTATCTATCTATCTATCTATCTATCTATCTATCTATCTATCTATCTATCTATCTATCTATCTATCTATCTATCTATCTATCTATCTATCTATCTATCTATCTATCTATCTATCTATCTATCTATCTATCTATCTATCTATCTATCTATCTATCTATCTATCTATCTATCTATCTATCTATCTATCTATCTATCTATCTATCTATCTATCTATCTATCTATCTATCTATCTATCTATCTATCTATCTATCTATCTATCTATCTATCTATCTATCTATCTATCTATCTATCTATCTATCTATCTATCTATCTATCTATCTATCTATCTATCTATCTATCTATCTATCTATCTATCTATCTATCTATCTATCTATCTATCTATCTATCTATCTATCTATCTATCTATCTATCTATCTATCTATCTATCTATCTATCTATCTATCTATCTATCTATCTATCTATCTATCTATCTATCTATCTATCTATCTATCTATCTATCTATCTATCTATCTATCTATCTATCTATCTATCTATCTATCTATCTATCTATCTATCTATCTATCTATCTATCTATCTATCTATCTATCTATCTATCTATCTATCTATCTATCTATCTATCTATCTATCTATCTATCTATCTATCTATCTATCTATCTATCTATCTATCTATCTATCTATCTATCTATCTATCTATCTATCTATCTATCTATCTATCTATCTATCTATCTATCTATCTATCTATCTATCTATCTATCTATCTATCTATCTATCTATCTATCTATCTATCTATCTATCTATCTATCTATCTATCTATCTATCTATCTATCTATCTATCTACCTATCTACCTATCTACCTATCTACCTACCTACCTACCTACCTACCTACCTATCTATCTATCTATCTACCTACCTGTTTATTCTGGTGGTTAAGGCCATCAGGCCTTCTATTCCACAACACCAGGAAGATGGTTAGGTGGTGTATGAAAATTAATGATTAAGGATTATGGGAAGGAGGCGGGCCATGGCCTTTTATATTTGCACTGTCCCAGATTTCGCCTGGAGACAGGAAACCACGAAAAACCCATGTGAGGATAGCGATCGAAATTCATACTTCCCGAATAGGCTATAAGGCAGAAACGATGCTCGACGTATATATCTTTTATGTATTTTGTTCATTTAATATTTGATAATACGAAAACTTGTCTTAAAACCCCTAGTTCTCAGGTTAAAAAAATTTGACAAACCATTTTATGATTTCATCATTTTGTACTGTAAACCCCAGATCACATATAGATTGCTCATTCCTATGTTAAAATCGGTTGCACTTTGAAGAGAACAACAGCCAGGATCACCACCCGTCCGCCGTAAACGAACACGAGATGGCATTACAGTCGCTAATGCAATTCAAATGGGAGTTATGACGTGACTCCTTATGTAACAACTAGATGGCAGCATAGCAAACCTGACAAAAGTTGTTACCGTCAAAGCCTATAACGCCGAGCAACCTGGGTATATATGATCTAGGGGTAAACCCAACTCAATTACAAGCCAAGTCTTCTCATAGGTTGGAGGTAGGTTAAAGCTCCCACATTTACAGACAACCGGCATTAATGACGGTAGGGTTATGAGTCCCACATGTTCGCCGCCTTTATGCCCCTGGTACTAATTTTTTTTTTTTTGTTAGAGGCTGAGTAACCTCAGAGCCATAGTGGGCCTGAAAGATTGGATCAGTGGAGAAAATTCATAATCCCATCGGGAATCGAACCCGCGAGCTTCTGGCTTTGCAGCGTTACGACTTAACCGCGACAGTACTGCGCGTTCCTTCATCATTTGTAAACTAAAGTTAAATACCACAATGCAGTAGCGGCTCATGAGATTTGATGTTGGGGGTTCACATATTGAATATGTGAAGAAGGAAAACCTTGTATGGAAGAAGAAGCTGGAACCAGTGAAGATGCTGTTTGGGGAGCTGGGGCACAGACTGAGAGAACGACCAGTGAGGGTAGTCCGAGGCGCGCAACTGAAAATACATCAAGGAGAAGCGATTGTGGATCAACCGGCAAAGTCAGCGCAAGTGAAGACCAATTAATAAGAATGCCACATGCCGTTGGTAGTCCGGGGTGCGCGAGTGGAAGTGCTACAATTTGGAGGAGCTGTGCGATACCGACCGATGAAGTAGAAGCAGGTGACGAACAGTTAATAAGAGGTAGAATGACAAATAGAAACTCTAACAGAAATAAAGTAGATTCAATCAAAACTATAGATACTGAACGAAACTACCTACTAAGAGATAGGCATCAGCAAAGATTAAATTTTCCTAAAATCAGAAAAACTTATTATTAATTAAATAAGATAAGAAGACAGGTTTTGAAAATAAGATAGAATTACGTCAAGGTTTTTTTTTAAAACAATAATAAAAAAAATTGAAAATAGAGAACTAAGGTAGTTATTAAGGTATTCCGATAGTTATATTAATTAGTAAAAGTTCAGAAGAAAATTTGACTTTTTAAATTGGTTAACTAATATATTTTAATTTCAATAAGAATGCAATTATAATACATTTATTAGATCATAATAGAAATCATAATAGAAATAAATCGATAATGAGTACATGCGACATAATGATGAAACTAAATTGAGGTTGATTATGTAAGCAATTTGTCAAGCTTGTTTTTAAGCAGGCATGCGGTAGTCTTCGTATAAGTTACGCAAACGTTTCTGCTGACATGAAAATATTGTAAGAAAGAAAGATTAACCTACATATTGAATATTGGTACTCAAAATAAGTTATGACATTAATTTATAGCATTACTGTTTTCGTGTACATGAATTCGTTTTCAGAAAAAATAAACAAAGTCAATCTGCAAGAATCAAATACTCACCTAACCCAGTAATTCGGAAGAGGATGGTGTTGCTGTTGAATGTTTGTTGAAAATATGTTGATCACTCTCTCGTTGAAATCCACACATTCCGTAACCTGGATTTTTCAATGGCTAGCATTGCTAAGCCCGTCAAACGTTCTTCCTCCATCGTACTTCGAAGAAACGTTTCCACCCGCTAATGTAGAAAAACATATTTCTGCTTCCGAGTAGACAAAGGTACTGTTGCTATTATTTTCAGGAGCTTCGACACTTCACTGAATGACACTACCACGTTATTTTCGATGAGGAATAGCAAAAGATCAACGACACCGGACACATTTCTGAAGTCATTTCTCATGTAGATCACTTGCAACTCAGATTTCAGTTGTTATAATTTAAGAAAAGGGTATGTTCCTATTACTGATTTCAGTTTTTTCTCGGGGAACATTTTGTTAATATTTCGAAAGTGTTTCGAGCCGAAAAGATTTGCTGTCAACATATAACAGAAGAGAAACCTGCTCTATTTAGGCAGCTTTGAAGCAATCTGCTTTAGAGAGAGAAGTGTGAATGACAGACGAGGGTAGTGTGAGTGACAGAGAAGGACAGTGTTGGAGCCACAGATTTCGTTGGCGACAACAGCGTTTTTTCTTAACACACTTTTCCTCTACTTCTTAGCGTGTTCCCACCATAGACTTACTAAATAACCGCTAGACCGCTCACTGGCGCTAGTGTTATGCTCCCAAATTGAACAGCCGACGAGCTGTCATTTGTTTGGTTGAGCTGAATAGCTATGGTTCGTTCGTGTGCTGTTTTTAATTGCAGCAATATACACGGATGTAAAGATAAAGAAGGAAGGAATGTTACGTCTCACTGATTAGTCAATCTTTCATTTCCACGACGATTTTTGCTCCGTATTACGTTACAGAAGACAAACTATTGTACTTAAACGACTGTATTATGCTTAGGTTTCCTTTGAATAAAGATTCCCTTAACAGTATGTGGATAGGAGTAATCCGCAGAGAGAATTTCTACCTTACAACGAATCATTCAATTTGTTCAACTCATTTCGAACTACTTTCAAACTACGTTATTACCATATAGATTGTTATTGTCCTTCATCCACTCCATATCCTTCATTTTCTTCAAACAGATAATTATTCGCCGAATTTAAAGATACAGAAACTGTATAAATTATAAAACGTTAATATTTTAATATGACTGATTGAAAGTAATTCTTGTCTTAGTTACGGATTAATTAAACAGTTTCTTATCTTACTAGGTACTGCTACTACTACGACTACTTACTGCTACTACTACTACTACTACTACTACTACTACTAATAATATATTAATAATAATATTATTATTAATATTATTAGGCCTATTATGCTTTTTGATTTCATATAGCAGTATAACCTACAGATTAAATTAAAAAGTAAACATCCTTTCATTAACCGTGGATATGTATATTCACATTCAGAGTTCCTATGAAAATGATGAAAGCCTGACAGCCAGAGTAGCCGGGTATCCCAATTTAGGCGGGATTCTCCCAATTTCGTGGTTAAATCCCGATAAAGCGAGTCGAGATTGGTAAAAATTCCGATTTGAGAGATAACAGCTTAGGACGTAATTTAAACAAATTAGTCCGCATTTCCTATTATCCGATATTTTTATTTATATATTGACTCAAATGGTAACACTGTGAACATAGAGGTAACCCGCGGAAATTTAGTAAGTCTGTGAGGTAACCCACCTGATTGCCGTAAGGTAACTCTACTCGCAAGATAATAGTTCCCCTAGTTCTACAGCATTGTTGATTAATCCGTTTCGGTACATAGTTGCTGCTCTCTCAATTAATAAACATTGTGTAGTTTAGGTGCGTTGAATGACAAAAAAGATAGCGTTTTGATATCGTATTTTTACACTAATAACAGACACATACAATTGCTGCGTTTTATAGTTTAGCGAACTATGTTTAAACATGGATTCATTGTCAGATGTACTGTTGCAGTACCGGACCCGAAAAATAAAAGTTGCAAAGTTACTGTAATTTAGTAGCGAATGGTTAAAACATATTCGTGGTCAATAAAAGAAAAAACGATTAGCCTATAGTATTCACTGTACTGTGTGTCCCTCGTATTTTAGTGTTTCTCATGGAGGCGAATATTACATTAAAAGCACGCAAACATTACTTTGCAGAAAACAATTATAAATCTGAATAATTTCGAGGGAAAAATTGTTCCGGAGCCGGGTATCGAACCCGGGACCTTTGGTTTAACGTACCAACGCTCTACCATTGAGCTACTCGAGAACTCAAAGGTCCCGGGTTCGATACCCGGCTCCGGAACAATTTGTCCCTCGAAATTATTCAAATCAACTTTACAGGGAGTTATACCTGAAATCTTGATTTGCATAATACACGTCACTGTTCGTGAACAGAAAACCACAATTTAAGTCACACAGAGTTAGTGTGCACTCGAAGTTGGTTGCTTGACGGTTGTCAGCCCACTTTGAGGTCTGTGGATATAGAGGGAAAGATTATGTCGGTGTCGGTTAGAGTTCCCGAGTAGCTCAATGGTAGAGCGTTGGTACGTTAAACCAAAGGTCCCGGGTTCGATACCCGGCTCCGGAACAATTTTTCCCTCGAAATTATTCAAATCAACTTTACAGGGAGTTATACTTGAAATCTTGATTTGCAATTACAAATCTTATGATAAAGTGATGATAAGTCTAATGTCTTAAGTCAGCTTCTGATATCCCGATTTCCCTCGCAGAAAACCGAGTAGCTCAATGGTAGAGCGTTGGTACGTTAAACCAAAGGTCCCGGGTTCGATACCCGGCTCCGGAACAATTTTTCCCTCGAAATTATTCAAATCAACTTTACAGGGAGTTATACTTGAAATCTTGATTTGCAATTATAAATCTTATGATAAAGTGATGATATGTAGCAACTCTGCTCACAGCAGAAACATGTTATTAAAGGTATATCGGAAAGGAAGTATTGTTCCTGTAAATAAAAACATTTAGCTTTCGGATACGGAATACAACGCGTATTCGAATAGCGGTTTCGAAATCCCGCGCGTTTTCTACCAACAAATGGCGGCTTTCCGCTGCTTCAATCTGGGAACATATTTCTCACTTTTCCGCTATGGCGTGGTAGGGGCTCGGTTCCCACTGCCGCAGGCTGTTTTAAAGGTCTAGCTGGCTCACGTCTGAGCATGGACCCCCAGATGCAACTATTTCGCCCGACTTTACGGGCTATAACTCTAACGGTCTAACCAAAAGAAGCCCAACATCCAGCAGTTTCTTTCTATAGTTACTCTTAATTATGAAGAGAGTGAGTGGCTTCAAGAGACAGGGGGTTCAGTGAACCAGTGAACCTAAAGACGAGCCGCGTCGTGCAAAATTTTTATCTCGGTTATCGTCCGAATAACCCACAATATGAAAACGTCGTCACAACAGAATAAGATGTATCACACACATTTATAAGTGTCAATGTAGACTCTTTAACTCGGAAATTAACCGCTGTTGAGAGACAAAGTCCCTCCTTGGAATAGCTCGCGAATAATCGTGTAAGCTGTGTTTTATTATGAGAATTTCTTTATTATGAGAATCTTTCTTTATTATGAGAATCTTGAGAAAGGCTAGCCCCAAATCGAGGGAAATAGCATATCTAACGTTAATGCGACCGCTAATGGAATACGGAACTACATGTTGGGATCCCTATAGAATATATCAGGTAAATTCCTTAGAAAGAATCCAGTGTAGGGCAGCGAAATTTGTTAAAGGTAAAAGAGAAGATGGAAACGATACGATAAAAGAACTTAAATGGGAAACTTTGGAAAACAGACGTAGGAAAACTAGAATAACATCATTGTATAGAGCACATCTAGGTCAGAAAGCATGGGTAGACATAACATCTCGGTTAGAAAAGCCAACGTACTATGGTAGGAACGATCATGATTTTAAAATCAAATGTAGGAAACAGAAAACGGATGTAGGTAAATTCTCATTTTTAAATGGAACTATAAATGATTGGAATGACCTACCTGCAGCGGTCTTTGAGGGCTGTCCTTCCTTAAGGAGATTCAAGCATAATTTAAAAAGTTGTATATAAAGTGAAAATTAAAATTAAGGTGACATTCAACATTTAATTTTTTTAAGGTGACATGTATTTATCTAGGTTGACGAGTTTACTTCCTTGGTTTGAATTGTAAATTATTTAAAAATAGCGTGTAAGAGGGCCTTAGACTAGAAATGTTTAGTTTAAATGTAGTTCTGTTTATAAGTATGCATGAGGATGTAATTATTTGACTTATTTGAAGTGTTGTATCAGTGAAGCGAGGTGAGTCAGTGAAGTTATGGTTTTACAGTGCAGTGAACAGTTCCGATCAGTGATAATTTATAGCGTCAATGAAATGTGTTCTATAGTGTCAGTGAAATGAGTTACAGAGTGTCAGTGAAATGTGTGCTAAAGTGTCAGTGAAATGCGTCATAGTGCCACTACAGGGAATGAGATGAGAGTAAAGTGAAAGACTATTGAAACTTATGTAGGACCTATAGATAATTATGTAGGTTGTATTGTAAAATTAGGTATTTTATTTTATGTTTTATTATTATTGTGTTAAATTGTATTGTGTATTATTATTGTATTGTGTGTAAAATTGTATATGTGTTGTAAAATTGTATTGTGTATTGTAAATTTTATTGTGTATTGGTTATCATTTTATTGTGTATTGTTAATATTGTATATACCACTGCCACCGGGTGCTTGCCCACTTGCAGTGTAAATAAATACATACACATACATACACGAAAAGAAAGAGCTCTACAGCTAAACCAAAAAGACTTCGTAGGGAATATATCGTTTCCTGACATTGTAGATGCGTCGCTGCTACAGCTTGATTTCATCCTCGATGCCTACTTTTTGTCGTTTTAATAGTGAATCGCGCGTTAATCCGACAAACTCATGCTACAGGAGGCAGACCAGTTTCCTCGTCAAAGAGTGTACATTGAAGACAATCCATTACTGTCTCTTATTACAAGGGTGTTCACAGAAACTTCTTTAGGGAAAAGACCGCTGTTAGGACCTAAGCTTAGATATTTGGACAATCTGAGGGAAGATTAAAGTTTATGGTAACTGAAAAATTGCTTGACAAGACAGGGTGCAGTGGTATCATATTGTAAACTCAGCAGCCAAGAACATTCATAGCTTATAAGGTGTAATAATAATAATAATAATAATAATAATAATAATAATAATAATAATAATAATAATAATAATAATAATAATAATTTATTTTATTTGATTTTATTTATTTTTATTTATTTATTTATTTAATGTGCTGTACAACAGCCAGTGGCCAATTACAGTTCAGCACAAATTTAACAAAAAACATAAAACAAAAATAATTATTACACATAAATATAATTACAATCAATTACAATAATGAAGATGAATGGATAACTAAGAATACTATGAGACAATGTTAATTGAGTATAATGCCTAAAATAATACATAAATTATAAATCGTTGCCAAGAGCAAACAAAGTCTATACATTGAAGGGATCGAATTCGCAGCCATGCATGTTGGCATTTTTAATGCATCTGGAGACTGGTGAAAGAAATTTCGAATTTCTAATATAGAAAAGTTTGTGGGCTCTCATATCTTTTGTTGGAATACGTAAGGTAATATTGTTTAAGAAAGAGTCACAGGATATATCACCTTTGAGGACTTTACAAAAGAACAGATAATCTAGCTCATGGCGTCTAGCATATAGATTTTGACAATTAAAATATTCACATTTTCTCTCATAACTATACCCGGAATTAATGGGCAAAAATCTGAATGAACATAAGGATGTAAATTTTCTTTGTATATTTTCTAATTTAGCCGAGTCCGTAGTTGTAATCGAGTTCCAAACTACAGATGCATATTCGAGTTTCGATCGCACCAATGTATAGTATAGCATTAAAAGAGAATCGGGCGTGGAAAAAGAATAAGTTATTGACCGTATTATTCCTAGCATTCTGATTGCGTGATTGTAAATGTAATCAACGTGACTATGAAAATACAATTTAATGTCAAAGAATATTCCCAAATCTTTTACGCAATCCGTTCTGTTAATTAGTACATTATTTAGATAGTAATTAAATTTCAGTGAAGAAGTTTTTCTAGAAAAGGTTATTACATTAGTTTTGGATACGTTAATTTTCATACCATTGTCTTCCGACCATTTAGCGACTGAATTAATGTCACATTGAAGTGATTGACAGTCAGTACTAGTTTTGATTGTGCGAAAAATTTTTAAATAGTCTGCAAATAATAAACAGTCAGAACTTATTCTTTTACATATATCATCTATGAATATAACAAATAGGAGAGGTCCTAAAGTAGATCCCTGCGGGACTCCGCAATTTATATTATAAGAATAAGAGTGTATATTAAACAGTCTTACACATGAAACTCTATTACTTAAATAATTTTCGAACCACTTTACGTAGCTTACAGAAAGGCCAATATTTCATAACTTATGAAGAAGGATATAGTGCGGAACTACATCAAAAGCTTTGCTGAAATCAAAATATATTGAATCAGTTTGTCCCTGCGTTTCAATTATTGGTACAATTTGATTTAGATATGTGACCAGGTTAGTGACAGTGGATTTAGTTTTAGTAAATCCATGTTGTGAAGAATTGAGCTTGTTTTTCACATAAAACGATATATGTCTGTGAATAATGGTTTCAAAAATTTTTGAAAAGTTATTTAGGATCGAGATAGGTCTGTAGTTTCTGACATCATTTCTTTTTCCGTTTTTAAATATAGGAATAATTGCAGCTTGTTTCCATAGTGAGGGAAATTCACCATTTTTCAAACTAATATTAAATATGTGGGCTAAAAGAGGAATAAATATATTAGAGCATCCTTTAATTATAAAATTTGGAATACCGTCAGTGCCAGTTGTTTTTGTTGGTTTAAGTTTTTTAATTGCTTTACGAACGTCATCATGTGTTACTTTAGGTATAGGTAATGAGTCTGTTATATTCGTAATAATGTTTTCATATGTATGGCTGTGTTTAGTCTGAACAGATTTGAAGTGATCAGCAAAAGCATTGACAATGTCTAACTGATCTGTGATGTGTTTATCGTTAAGAATTAATTCAGAGGGATAATTATCAGTCTTCCGAAATGATTCAACATATTTCCAAAACTTTTTTGGTTCCGTTTTAAGATTTTCATTAATATTTTGAAGCCATGATAATTCATCCGATTTAATTTTAGATTTCACAAGTTTTCTATAGTAGGAAAATGTTTGATAATAAAATTCAGTTTTGAATTTTTTATATTTTTTATGTGCATGGTCTTTCTTTCTAATAAGTTTACGTAAGGTGTTAGAAAACCATTGTGGATAACCAGAACTTTTGACTCGAGTGACAGGAACTGCCTGGGATATGACACTATTAACTACTGAACATAGTGAGCTAGCTGCATCGTTAACATCGACAGCTTGGTAAACACAGGACCAATCGTAATTATATAGACTCCAATATAAATTCAAGTAATCACCTTGAGAATAATTTGGGAAAGAATTTTGTTGATTCTGGGGAGAAAAATTTAGTGTGACTTCAAGAGTTATTGTTAATGGAGGATGATAGTCATCCTGCAAGACTAGCGAGTGAGTGGCCAGATTGACCTCAGTCTCGGTTAAATTTGTAAATATAAGATCAAGTAAGTTTTTGTTATTAACTGTTGAATAATAATAATAATAATAATAATAATAATAATAATAATAATAATATTGATATATTAATAATGTTATTATTATTATTATTATTATTATTATTATTATTATTATTATTATTTACTTACTTTAGTTAGTCGACTTAGTCGATCCTCTTCTACCACCTGGTGTAGAGGTTTTACAAAGAGCCTTCCATCTGTCCTGAGCAATGGCCCTTGCCTCTTTCCATTCGATCCCTCTCTCTCGCATGGTATCTTGGATTCCTTGTTCCCAGGTCTGCCTCGGTCTTCCTTTAGGTCTTTTTCCCTCCATTCTAACTTGCCACGCTATTTTTGGGTATCTATCATTGTTCATTCTAGCCAGATGTCCAAACCACCTTAATTGTGATAATTTTATTTGTTCTACGAGAGGATCAATTCCTAGATCTAGCCTTATTGTTTGGTTCCGTATTCTATCTCTTCTAGTTTTTCCTTCTATTCTTCTTAAATATCTCATTTCCACGGCTTGTAGTTGATCCTTATGTTTGGAGGTCAGAGACCATGTTTTTATTTTTACTATCATAAAGCTTTCATCTATAAATTCCCAATTGATTATTTGTGTTACTTTGTCTTTCTGTATAAGACAACCCACGCCAGCTTTTGCTCTATTATTTTTAGGGACTCCACTATATAGAAGAATAGACCCCTCATCTAATAATTGACATCCTTGACCATTTTTCTTAGTTTCTGTTAGTGCCAAGTACTTAACCTTTGTACCCTTCATCTCTTTAACCAGTTCGTTTTCTTTTCCATTCAGACTTCTGATATTCCAAGTACCCAAAGGTATTGATCCATGTCCTGGCCAGTTCGTCGTAATATAATCTGAATCGGCTGCTCTCTGTATATATCTTTTAACTTGATTTGTTTACAGGGTAAGGTTGTTGGCCTCACGCCCGACCCCCAATCTGGAGGGTCAGGTCATTTGGTTTTCGAGTTTTCGTCTCCTAGATGATGATGATGATGATTATTATTATTATTATTATATAACAGTAAGATATTATTATTACTATTATTATTATTATTATTATTATTATTATTATTGACTAAACAAAGACACTGACCTATCGTCCTATTGGTTTTATGAAGGAAGAAGTGCAAATGACATTATTCCACTTATGATAATTCAAGAGAGAAAAAATAACTACACTTGTTTATTTGTAACATTTTATTACAAAATTAACAATGATTAAAATAATACAACAATTATAATGAATAGTACAAATAACAATAATTGTTTCAGTCAAAAGATGGCTATGTAACATTTTGCCTCATAGCATACATATTAGAAAGTCCTCCGATTCTTTGATGTTTTGTGCCTTAGACCTGAGTGAGACATCGAGACTTCCATGGCATTAGAACGCACTCTGTACATGATTTTCATTAATATTGGCTGTTGTGATGTTGGCTGTGAACTGCTGACATCTATCGGCCAGTAGCAAAATGATCTGCTAGACGAACTTCACAGATTATAAAATGATGTAGTCTACATGTTTTAATAGTTGGAAGATGTCGCATTTCTATAGAATCACGGGAAAACACAGGGTTGTTATTTTCTACAAAATTATCAATCTGAAATGCAACTTTCATTAAGAATATGTATAGATTTTTTTTTTTACCTTTATGTAACTCGGAATAAAATAAGCAGTAGTAAACATAGGGTCATTTAACATTAGATGTTCTATTAGTTGATCTGTTTTACGTGCAACGGAAATCTTGCCAATCGCCGATTAAGAGAGAATACGTTATAAAGAAATGCAAACTTATTGGTTATTAGTTATTGAGTTAAATTCAGGAAGAATGATGGGATGTTGTTTCCAACTGTCTGAGAGAGTTTAATGCTGGTATAGACTGTGAAATGATACGACTCCTCTGAAAATAGTTTATGCATTGGTTTCAGGAGTAGATTTAAAAAAAAAGAGAGAATACTTATACATCACAAAACATTTTAGTTTGTCCTAATCTCGAAAATATACAAATTTAAAATCCAATATTTAACCTATAGGTTAGAATCAGGAAACACATGTAAGGCCTACATACAGTTAAGGTGAACGGAAAAGTGCTTTGAAGTGTTTAACTAATGCTTCTTATAGCATCTGATAGAAAAATAGAGAAAAATGAAAATACGCATAAGAAATCTATCCATAATATGACAGTAGATTATGGATGATAAACGTTTTATTTGAATGAAAGTTCTGCGAAATTATCGCTCTAGATTGTTATTGTTTCTCTGTATAGAAGAGTTATTACCAAAATTTAAAATATGTTTTGCCATGAACAAATAAGTACGTAAAATCATTATTACTTTGAATGGTATTGTAGTTATAAATCTGTATGCAAAATTAAGAAATCGTGTAGCGAAATAGTTAGGTACTATATGCAGGAAGAAATGCTAGAGAAATGTAGATAATTGTAAGAGCCAACAGACAGAAAATGTGCTTAACGGGACCGTGATAGTGGTGCTATCAACGTTGTTGTTACTCTGCTATGTAATCGGAATTGAAGAGAAAACAAGGAAGACTTCGTGAAAGTGAAAAGAGAATGTGTGATAGGGCGAGATTTATCTCATTTCATGTAATTCCTGTTTCTCAGTAAATAAGGGAAAACATGAAAGTAAATATTGAATTGTTATATATGGAAGAGAGACGAGATTTATGTTGATTGATATAAGAATTATGTCGGGTCTGTTGAAGATAGCGTCCAAAAATGTATTAGTGAATGTCGGGAGTATCTTACGCCAATTTTCCATATAGCCATGTTGCAACTAGAGTCTCTGTGTACTAAGAATTGAGACATTCTGGATAATAAATTCTGATTTATTGTACCAAAATCATTGGCTACTTTAATCATCGAATTAATTTATAGGCTAACTGGTTTTGTAAATTACTCTGTTATTATTAGGAACAGAAGAGCAATACAGTGTTTCGTTTTTCTACTCTGTAATAATCAAGGTAAGAGGCATTTGTGAATTGATCTGAAGATTAAATATATAAGTAATTGATTAACTAGCGGACTTACTCGTGTTAATTATGTAAGTCTGTGCGGCTTACAGCTGTTTCAGTGCTTCATCACACCATCCTCAGAGCCTATTAGATCTCGGAGTCATCTCGAACTTCTCTGCCTGTTGTATGGGTGCGTTTGATTGTTGAAAAGTGGAGTAAAATAGTGTGTGTACTGAAATTGGTCTGTGTGTCGAGAATTTGATCGGGGTGTGTTTTAGTGTGTTTTTATATTTCATATTGTTCTAGTGTGTTGAGTTTTTGGTTCTTGGGTTGTATGTGTAGGATTTCCATGTCCGCATTTATGTTATTGTATGTATGGTTAGCATTGGTTATGTGATCGGCATATGTAGACGTATTGTGTCCTCTGGTTATTGCTTTAATGTGTTCTTTGTAGCGTGTTTGGAATGACCTGCCTGTCTGTCCAATGTAGAACTTGTCGCAACTATTACTTGTGAGATTGCGTACACCTGTGTGGTTGTATTTATTTGTTTGTGTTTTTTGTGTGTTGAGATGTCTTTGTAGTATGTTTTCTGTGCTGTATGCTATGTTGTATTTCTGCTTTCTGAATGAAGATGCGAACAATTACTTATATTCGAGTGTTAAAAGTGGTGTACGCAAGATTCAAAGTGGATTAAATATATGATAAATGTAAGCAATGTTTTTTGGTACAACTAAGCATTTTGATTAGCTCTATGATATTATTTACTTGATTCTGAATTAAAATATTGCAGACCAAGCTTTTAGTCTCAAGTCTTAATATAGAAACCCTACTAATAATTACTAACGCACTCCATCTAATGTTGGAAAATAGGAATATTTTCATACCTTATTATTTCATTCCATCATCTGGTATAGTTTACTACATTTTTCAGGAAATGTTAAGTTAGGTTAGGTTAGAACTTGAATCAATGCCTTGTGATTCACTGATAATACTACTGTTTGATGTTACATAATAGGCGTCTATTATTTACTCCTGATAATGGGATTTCCGATGTCGCTCATTATGTACCTGGGAAGTACCAGCATGCAAGAAAGATCCAACGATCTTCCGATCAGTACTATGATGTTTCAGTATGTTGAACTAGGGATGACATATTTTCCTGAGTATGCAAAAATGAATTATATATGATGAGTATTCTATGAAATTATCCGTTACTATTGTACTAAAAGTAGAATGCTACGCAGTAGCCTTTGTTTATGATGCCATCAAGGTCGAAGATCAGTAATTTTTCTCGTAGATTGTAATAACAACAGGAAGCAATATGCTACGAAAGTAGAGATCTTCTCATCCAGCCTCATTTCCGGACTTCAAATGTGACGTCACTGTTACCGTGACTTTTTAGCATGTTTCTTCGGTTGCGATGTGGAGTCGAAGTTGGAAAACTTCTATTTTGCATCCTACGGCCTTTACATGGCATGGAGATTTGAACTGTGCTCAAGAATTATGTGCTGGAGCTAGCCCGCGTGGAGACCTGGAACAATAAGTACAAAACAAGGCTCAGAATAAATGGCAATGCTTACTTATAACTACAGAGAAGTCAAAGGTGAATGAATGACAGTCGGACAACACAGGTTAACCAACTTCGAAATTTCAAACACAGAATATTTAAGAATTCAATTTACGTGGTAGTCTGGTCACATATACACGTAACATATATGAAACGTGATTCTACTGATTTCTGCGTTAGTTACAAGCAATGAATGGACAAGAAGTTATATCACGGCCTCCTTGCTACAAAATATACGACGACCGAATAGCTTTATAGATGGCAACAGAATGAATCTAGTTGGTTGTGATCGGAAACGAGAACGGCAAAGTTAAAACTTGGCCAACTCTCACGTTCTAGTTCCCAGGCTCCGGTAAGCTTCCCTAATTGTGAATGCTCACATTTAAATACATTTATTTTAACAATTTTTCCATTTTCGTTGTCGTTTCTGTTCCCGGTTTATTGTGAACCAGTCTTAAGGCGTAAACTTATTATCCTGCTGAAAACTTCGAGAACATTCGTACGTGCGTCACCTGCTCAGTGATGCCAGCCGTGGCGGTAGTACACCCTGGGGTAGTGGTGGATGTGTTTGTACACGGGTACATGCACCGGGTACGGCTTGGGCACTGGTACGGGGACGTGCTTCTCCACATACACGGGTGTGGGCTTCTCCACCGGATATGGCACCGGCTTTTCCACTGGGTACGGCACCGGCTTCTCCACGGGCACGGCCACGGTCTTGATGACGGGGACAGCCACGGGGTGCGGCACCTGAACGTGCACGGGCACCGGATGCGGTACCGGCACGGCTATGGGGTGGGGCACGGCTACCGGAACCGGGTGCGGCACCTGGATGCCGATGTACTTGACCAGGGGCACAGGCACCGGCTTGGTTATCTCCACTGTGTGGCTCAGTGGCACGACGTGGCCGTATCCGACCGCATGCTCGTTGACGCCGTAGCTGTGGCCCTCGATGCCTCGTTTCTCTTGCTTCTTCTCAGGAAGATTCACCGAGTCTTCATATTTCACTTCTTGTTCTGCACAGGCCAGAGCGGTCAGTGCCAAGACTGCTACCATGGAGACCTGCAGCAAGACAAATTACCTTATTATAACTTTGCACTTCTGGAATACATTGACATTGATATAATTTTATATTTATGAACTATAATGAAAGTGTGGCAACTTTATATTTCTGAACTATAGTGAAACTAAGACAACTTAATTCTGAACTGTAGTGGATGTAATATAACTTTATACTTCTGAACTATAGTAGAAGTAAAATAATT
This sequence comes from Periplaneta americana, assembly GCF_040183065.1. Taxonomy (NCBI): domain Eukaryota; kingdom Metazoa; phylum Arthropoda; class Insecta; order Blattodea; family Blattidae; genus Periplaneta; species Periplaneta americana. Next base: position 178,479,293 of record NC_091124.1, read on the forward strand.
TTATACTTCTGAACTATAATGAGAGAAAGGTACGTTTATACTTCTGAATTATATTAGGAAACTTTATACTTCTGAACTATAGTGGAAGTAAAATAATTTTATACTTCTGAGCTATAGTGAAAGTAAGATAAGTTTATACTTGTGAACTATAGTGGAAGTAAAATAATTTTATACTTCTGAGCTATAGTGAAAGTAAGATAAGTTTATACTTGTGAACTATAGTGGAAGTAAAATAATTTTATACTTCTGAGCTATAGTGAAAGTAAGATAAGTTTATACTTGTGAACTATAGTGGAAGTAAAATAATTTTATACTTCTGAGCTATAGTGAAAGTAAGATAAGTTTATACTTGTGAACTATAGTGGAAGTAAAATAATTTTATACTTCTGAGCTATAGTGAAAGTAAGATAAGTTTATACTTGTGAACTATAGTGGAAGTAAAATAATTTTATACTTCTGAGCTATAGTGAAAGTAAGATCAGTTTATACTTGTGAACTATAGTGGAAGTAAAATAATTTTATACTTCTGAGCTATAGTGAAAGTAAGATAAGTTTATACTTGTGAACTATAGTGGAAGTAAAATAATTTTATACTTCTGAGCTATAGTGAAAGTAGGATCAGTTTATACTTGTGAACTATAGTGGAAGTAAAATAATTTTATACTTCTGAGCTATAGTGAAAGTAAGATCAGTTTATACTTGTGAACTATAGTGGAAGTAAAATAATTCTTAATTCTGAGCTATAGTGATAGTAAGATAAGTTTATATTTCTGAACTATAGTGAAAGTAAAATAACATAATACTGAACTGTAGTGGATGTAAGATAACTTTATACTTCTGAACTATAGTGGAAGTAAAATAATTTTATACTTCTGAGCTATAGTGAAAGTAAGATAAGTTTATACTTGTGAACTATAGTGGAAGTAAAATAATTTTATACTTCTGAGCTATAGTGAAAGTAAGATAAGTTTATACTTGTGAACTATAGTGGAAGTAAAATAATTTTATACTTCTGAGCTATAGTGAAAGTAAGATAAGTTTATACTTGTGAACTATAGTGGAAGTAAAATAATTTTATACTTCTGAGCTATAGTGAAAGTAAGATAAGTTTATACTTGTGAACTATAGTGGAAGTAAAATAATTTTATACTTCTGAGCTATAGTGAAAGTAAGATAAGTTTATACTTGTGAACTATTGTGGAAGTAAAATAATTTTATACTTCTGAGCTATAGTGAAAGTAAGATCAGTTTATACTTGTGAACTATAGTGGAAGTAAAATAATTTTATACTTCTGAGCTATAGTGAAAGTAAGATCAGTTTATACTTGTGAACTATAGTGGAAGTAAAATAATTTTTAATTCTGAGCTATAGTGATAGTAAGATAAGTTTATATTTCTGAACTATAGTGAAAGTAAAATAACATAATACTGAACTGTAGTGGATGTAAGATAACTTTATACTTCTGAACTATAGTGGAAGTAAGGTAATTTTATACTTCTGAACTATAGTGGAAGTAAGATAACTTTATACTTCTGAACTATAGTGGAAGTAAAATAATTTTATACTTCTGAACTATAAAGGGAGTAAGATAAGTTTATACTTCTGAATTATATTAGGAAACTTTATACTTCTGAACTATAGTGGAAGTAAAATAATTTTATGCTCGACCATGCCGAAATGTAATAATTATACAGCTGGTAGCAGTCCTTTAATGCATGTCATTAAAGTACACCTACTCATTAAAGTACAGGTGTTCAGCCAATGACAAGTGAGCTTTGTACCGTTATAAAACCTCAGCCAATGACAAGTCAGCTTTGTACCGTTATAAATCCGCAAGTATCGATTATTCTCGGATATGCAATCGAAAGACAATTAGCGAAAAGTAACGGAGGCTGGAAATCCAATACTGTCGCAGAAGGGTATGTTCTGTTACTATAATAATTAGCGTTAATTGTAAATAATATTGAAATAAATTCAATTTGTCGTCTCGTTTTTCAATGTCTAATTTAATTTCAGTGTTATATCAAAGTTAATATTTAGTTTACTCTGTAGGTTCTTATAGGCTATCAAGGTCAATGTGGACATCTGTTCCTCGGAAAAAATCAATACTTTCGCGTCTGCGCACATCTCACAATTTACGAGGTATTGCTCAAGGTCAGTTAGATACAAATGAAATGAATAATTTCAAGTTAGAAATATGGTCGAGCATAAAAATTCGTATGAAACTCGCCTATAATGGTAATTAAGAAGCTCGCTAGCGCTCGTTTCATAAACATCCACACTCTATTCTTAATTACTATCATTATAGGCTCGTTGGATAATGTGCTATTATACTTCTGAGCTATAGTGAAAGTAAGATAAGTTTATATTTGTGAACTATAGTGGAAGTAAAATAATTTTTACTTCTGAGCATTAGTGAAAGTAAGAAAATTTTATATTTCTGAACTATAGTGGAAGTAAAATAACTTCGATTTTTTTAAATTACGATGGAAGTAAGGCAACTTCATACTTCTGAACTATAGTGGAAGTAAGGCAACTTTGTATTTGTAAACTATAGTGGAAGTAAGACAACTTTTCACTTCACCGCTGTGGAGAAACGGTTAGCACGCCTGATCGTAAAAAGCGCGGGCCCGGGTTCAAATATAGGGAGAAATTATCTGATTGAGTATATCTGGGGTTTTCCTCAACCCTTTAAGTACAATGCTGGATAACTTTCGGCGTTGATCCTGGACTCATTTAATTGCAATATCACCTTCATTTCACTCAGACAGTTGACAAAACGTCGTAAAATAAACCAATTAAAAAACTTTCTATTTCAGAACTGTAGTGGAAAAGAATAATTTCCACTTCTGAATTATAGTGAAAGTAAGATAACTTTATAATATTCTGAATTATAATGCAAGTAATATAACTATAATTCTGAATTATAGTGCAAGTAAGATAACTTTCGAGTTTTAAGCTATAGTTGAAGTAGGATAATTTCTGCTTTTGAACTGTAGTGAAAGGGTGATAACTTTATATTTCTGAACAACAGTGGAAGTAAAATAACTCATTATTCCTAACTTTTAGTAGAAGTAACATAATTATATATTTGCGAATTATAGTGGAAGTAATATAACTTTCTGCTTAGAGCTATAATGGAAATAAGAAAATAACTTTACAATATCTGAAATATAGTGTAAATATGATAACTTTCTTCTTTTAAACTGTAGGTAGTTGAAGTAAGATAATTTCTGTTTTTGAGCTATAGTGGAAGTATGATAACTTTATATTTCTGAACTATAGTGGAAGTAAAATTACTTTCCACTTTGAGCTATAAGTTAGTGGAAATAAGAAAATGTCTGCTTCTGAGCTAGTTAAAGGGTGTAAATGATACGTTGTTATTGAAGTGTTGTATCAGTGAAGAATTATGTTGTGTCAGTGAAGTGTGTTGTATCAGTGAAGAAGTATGTCGTGTCAGTGAAGTGTGCTGTGTAAGTGAAACGTGTTCCTGTCAGTGAAGCTTTATAGTTTATAGTGGCAGTGCAAAGAATTTGAACAGTGAAATGTTTTTGAAGTGTTAGTGAAATCAGGATAGAATCTGTGAAATGTGTCGTAGTTCCAGTGCAGTGAATGAGTTGACAGCGAAATGAGTGTAATGTTGAAAGGTACTTGTGCAGATATGAACATATCATACTTGTGGGTTTTAGTTCGATCTTAGTTTTAAGATACAAATTAGAATATTTCAAATGTAATTTTAAGTGATCGTTTCATTTAATTTAGTATATTCCCTGTTGTTATTATTATTATTATTATTATTATTATTATTATTATTATTAGTATTATTATTATTAATTGTATTTTTAATTAATAAGTTTATTATTGTCATTATTGAATGTAATTAGTTACCACTGCCACCGGGTATATACCCATTGCAGTGTGAATAAATACATACATATATAATGGAAGTAAAATAACTTTAATACGTCTGACCTACAGTGAAAGTGAGGTAACTTTATTACTTTTGAACTATAGTGGAAATAACATAACTTCTGAGCTATAGTCAAATAAAATAACTTTAATGATTCTGAATATAGTGGCAGAAATATACTTTATTACTTCTGAAATATAATGGAAATTAGATAACATTATTCTTTATTTCAACAGAAGATAACTTCACTAAATCAGTTACGAAGTATTTTTATGTAGTTTTGAAATATATGACGTCACTACTGTATTTTTGCGATTACGAATTATAACAACCGTAAGGCCTTATATTCATGGCTTACTGGAAGTAGCATTTCTTCATGATAAGTGCTAGTTATTGAGCCTTATAGAAGCTTAAAAAGTCTACACTGACCTAGTTGTTCAGTTGTACCGTGGATTGCTACTAATCATGGTTCAGGTAAAATTTATTACTCGTATTAGATGTAACATTAAAACTTACTTATTTGACGACGCTTTCAACTACAGAGGTTATTGAGATTTGAAATTCGACGGGAGTGAGAAATGTAAGATAAAATTTTATCAAGAACACCTCCGTCTTGGATGCTGTTAGATCACTTTGTAGACCTATGATTCTCACATTAATTTGCACATTGTATAAATTAATAATATAATTTTAAATGATGTTTGCTGTTGGAGTTACTTTATAACTTTATTGTAGTGTGTGGGTAAATTGATCCTTAAGGGGAGAGGATGGTATTTTTTGGTGAAAAATGAGTAAATTAAAAAAAAAATCTTTAAAATACTCCGTGATATGTGTGGAATGCATAGCATAACATTTTATGGGCATTTGTACCCTTATCGGATGTTGAGTCGCCATTTTTAAACTTCCTCCGTTATGGAGTTTTAAATCACTCGCCCACTTTTATTGTTGTTTCCGGTAAATTACATTTTCAAAAAATATTTTTTTTTCTTTAAAATACCCTTTGATATGTATGGAATGCATTGCATAACATTTTGTGGGTATTTGTGCCCTTATCGGATGTTGAGACGTCATTTTTAAACTTCCTGTGCTATGGAATTTTTAAATCACACGCCCGCTTTTATCGGTTTCCAGTAACTTAATTTTTTTGCTACATTGCCAGACAAAAATGGATATAATTTCTGAACTATTAAAGATACATGCATGAAATTTATAACACCCATTCTTTAGACTATTAGGAAAGATTTTTCCGTAACAGAATTTTGTTAATTGATTTCATTTTAAAAATGCGTCCGTTTGTTTGCAAGAAAGGAAATCAGAAAATTGTTATTAAATTTTAATTGTTTATTTTACAAACGTAGGGACTACTATCAAAATTCTGTTACAGACAGTTTGTAGAACATGCTTTTGCAAATACATTGCAAAAAACTGTTTGAATCTATCTTTAAAAACGGTTTAGATATATCGGTTTTAGTACAATCCTGCAATGGGTATATTTTTTTTAAATTTGGGCTTCCAAATAATTTTTATTTTCAAAATATTTTTATTTGGTTGAGTAGCCACAGCTATGAGCTCTCTACAAACAAAAAATTAATATTTTACACCAAATAGGAAAAAAGTTTTAATAATACCATCCTCTCCCCTTAAGAATTTTTTCCCTGATGTGAAATGAAACCCTAATTTTCTGAAGCATTGCCGATGACTGTTAGATGCATGTAGGTCCATAAGTTTTTAGAATAAACATGGAAGTACTATAATAGTACATTATGCAACGAGCCTATAATGAAGGTAATTAAGAAGTGAGTATGGATATTTATGAAACGAGCGCAAGCGAGTTTCATAATTTTCATACGAGCTTCTTAATTACCATTATAGGCGAGTTTCATACGACTTTTTATGCTCGACCATATTTCTAACTTGATATTATTAATTTTTTAGCAATGTCCCGTATGTTGTGAGATGTGCGCAGACGCGAAAGTATTGATTTTTTCCGAGGGACAGATGTCCACATTGACCTTGCTAGGCCATAAGAACCTACAGAGATAACATTGAAATTAAATTAGACATTGAAAAACGAGATGACAAATTGAATTTATTTGAATATTATTCACAATTAACGCTAAATATTATAGTAATAGAACATAACCTTCTGCGACAGTATTGGATTTCCAGCCTCCGTGACTTTTCGTTAATTCTCTTTCGATTGCATATCCGAGAATAATCGATACTTGCGGTTTTATAACGGTAGAAAGCTGACCTGTTATTGGCTGAACAGTTGTAACCTGAGTCGTCATTGGCTGAAAGACCTGACCTTTAATGAGTGGGTGTACTTTAATGACATGCATTGAAGTTCTGCTACCAGGTGTATAATTACTACATTTCGGGATGGTCGAGCATAAATATTATTTTTGTCTCTACTAGGAATGACTTCGCAATTTCGTAGCGAGTAGCTAATCCTTTCGAACTTTATTGAGCTTCTGAGATTAGCCACCGGAAATAGTTCTGGCAGCTTCTGGTCTAGATTTCTTTCCCATGGAATTACGTTGCCAACTCTATGAAACTTGAGACCCGCGGGGAGAGGATGACTTTCAAACGCATTGGTCAAAGAACTCGTATCTGAAGCTTTCACGCGTGAAGATGGCTATTATTTATTAGTAATCACCTTTCTCCCGACTGTCAGTTTCAATCTCTCCCTTATTGTTTCACCTGTCGCTGGAGGGGAATGATGTATCATTCTATTAATAATTTGCTTACAGAGATGACCGATGCAGATTTCATTCCACCGACTATGACTGTTAAAAGTCTTAAGATTTATGGCATCTCACGTCTGTCAACAGAGCTCATTTGCTGAATGAAATAGAGGCTTATCAAGGTTACATAATCCGTGCTATACTTAACGAATAACGCGTGCGAGCCTATGTTATGATTTCGAATCTTGTTACTGTCATCCTCTGAGTTATTTGAAGGTTTACCGTCGTGTTCTTTTTCTTGGGAATCCCACCAAGTCTTCTTATTTTCACTTTTAATCACTCTACTGTATTATAAATAGAATGGAACTTTCTCCACAGGCCAGTGGCGGCTCGTGATAAAATATTATGTGTGTTCATATATTTTGTGTTCCAAAATTGAAGAGAATATGAAATGTCATAATTCCAGTATTTCACTATCGAAAAAATTCTGAAAATAATAATAATAATAATAATAATAATAATAATAATAATAATACTAATCATCATCATCATCATCCTTCACGAATTAGGCCTCTGTAGACCTGTTTCGGCCCCATCTAGCAGTCTTCTTAAAGGTCTTCCTGGTCGACGATGTCCTCTAGTTTTATATTGCATCATAATTTTTGGGATTCTTGAATTTTCCATTCTTCTTACATGATCTAGCCAATTGAATTTGTATCTGCTGATTTTTTCTTCTACTGACTCTACTTCTAATTGTTCTGAAATTTCTTCATTCCTTTTTCGGTCTAAAAGAGTATATCCTGCTGTCCTCCTCAAAAATTTCATTTCCGTTGCTTTGATTCTGTTCATGTCTTTTTTCTTTAATGACCAAATCTCGCTTCCGTATAAAAGGGTGGGTAATGCTAATGTATTATATATTTTTATTCTTGTAGATTTTTGTACTAATTTAGCTTTTAATGCATTGTTTATTATTCCTAGAATTTGTGTAAATTTGGTAATTTTCTTGTTCACATCTTTTTCATTTTGATAAGATATTTCACAACCCAGATAATTGAAATTTTGCACTTGTTCGAGGCATTGGTTATTGTGTATTATCTTACTTCTGACTGGGTCTTGTCCTAAAAATGCCATTACTTTTGATTTTTGTGCTGAAATTTCCATCCCAAAATCTTTTAATATTTTATTTAATGTATACAATCCTCTTTGTAAATTATCCTCTGAATTGGAAATTATGACTTGATCATCGGCATAGAGTAAGGAATTTAATGTTAGAGCACTGGTTATTTTGATGATAATAATAATAATAATAATAATAATAATAATAATAATAATAATAATAATAATAATAATAATGGAACCCAGTCTTTTTATTTCAAATTTTTCCTGGTAAGCCAGTTTACCCAATTCTTTGCTGTTTAAAATTGCTTGAACAGAATTCATTATTTACGTTTGTTAAAAATTAATACGTAGGCTACCATAGTGCCGTTATTTACAAAAGCGCGTATTCAGTAATATACTGTATTTTGATTCACAACACACTGATACACTATTGCCTATACCACTACTGTAATCCTATTCGCATAGATTGATTACTATAAATACATGCCAGTAAATATTATTCTTAAATAATATACACCACCATACAGATACTTAAATTCATACCACCATCACATTCAGCCAGCACGTGTTTGAAAGCCAAACTATGCTAACATTAAAGTATAGTAATTCACAAACTACACTCACGTAGCAGCACTGTACACACATCCACATAAAGTAAACATTCCGACAGTGAGAAATACTGACACCTACAGGGTAACATACAGACTATTAAATTTTCTCCTCGAGATATGGCACGTGAACGATAGGCATCGATGCACCTGACATCTGTAGGATAGATTCACTGTTCACTTAACGCTTTGTGCTCTTGACGAGTCATAAGCGACCAGCGAAAGACAATTTTCTCCCGCGCATGCGTGAAATTCCTGTAACCTTCTTGAAAAGAGCACGGCTTGTACGTGAATGCATGTTGCCAAGTTTACATAAGAAATTTATGCAAGATGCGGGAAGTTTAAAATACTCGATTCTGATATTATACATCCCCAATACGGTATTAAATAATAAAACTAGCCGTGCATTAATGGAAACAAGGTGTTCACGTGCTCTTGTGCTCTTATTGACTCACCGCCACTGCCACAGGCACTAGAAAGCACAGTAATATAATTATTTCATTCTAATCTGTGTGCTGTCGTTTTTTTCGTTAAACATTATACTTCATTCTAACGTAAACATTATTACCATTTTCAAATGCTGTTTGTAATGTAATTTCCTTCTAGCTGTTTAAAGTAGCCTACCTATATAGATCAGTAATAGTGATTGGCAGATTCCTGCGCTTTTTATGTGCATGAATTGTGCAAAAATGAAAGGACGTAAGCCTACATATTTCATGGACGCTTCTCAGTCGAAGCGGCAGCATAACACGTGGCGATGGATTAAAGCCCCATTCACAATGAAAATGAAACATAACCGTAACACAAACACAGAAGTTTGCGCCCAGGCTACCAAATGGGATCATTCACAATGATTCACATAAACATTGATACTGATCGGGAACGGAGAGTTGACCAAGTTTCAACTTTGGCGTTCACGTTTCCGATCACAGCCCACTAGATTCATTCTATTGCCATCTAAAAGCTATTTTGTCGTCATATATTTTATAGCAAGAAGACCGTGACATAACCTATGCATTATTTTGTTCTGTGCTGTGCATCATGGAGCAAGTTTTATTTAATGAGATTCTAATATTGAGTGTTGAGGAAAATCCTCACGTTTACGATAAGCGGCGCGCCTCGTATAAAGATGAGAAAATGAAGGAGAATACATGGCTTTCAATAGCTGCATCTTTGAACACCGATTGGAAGCGAATCATATTTTATTACTGTGTTGGTTGTACTACACACTACATATTCATGCTTCAATTCAATAACTACTGTTGTGTTCATTTTTGTTCTATTACAAATGTTTCTTCTCTAATTATTTTACGTTATGGTAGACTTAAAATAGGTTGTGATAATAAAGATGCATGGGCATATTTATAGTACCGTACCTAATGAAATGTTTCAGTTGAAATTTCCAAGTTGGTTAACCTGTGTTTATGTTGGTTGCCTTGTACTCATGAGAGAACGCCATTGGTCAATTATACACAAATAACATCAGAATGCGTAATATCGACTTTACATATCGTTATTGACATGCATATCGATATGCATAGTCGTCTACTTTCTCGGTTTATTGTGAATCAAAAATTTTCATATTCACGTCCTCTGCTTCTCGTTTTCATTCTGGTTCTCGTTCCCGGTTTATTGTGAACCAGCCTTTAAGTCTCATGATGCGAGATTGCGCTCGGGCTTGGGCCAACTAGTTGGTTCGATTTCTTCGAGATTTTTCCCAACTATAAGTCGAATGTCTGGTAGGCCTATTCCACGGTGAGTCCTGGGCCTCATCTTGCCAGATAGCATTTCCCTATTGCCAGTCTCACCAACGCTAGAGAACCTAGCAGCCCATACGTCGTTTTCAAGCAACCGATGAAAAGAGTCATACGGAATTTGAGGAAATCCCTATGATTGCGTGTAACGTAGGCTATATACGGGAATCAGGGTAAATAAATACAATTTGCTGTAAGATTTAAGCGTGTCTCATGAATTAAATGAAATAAGATATGAATAACAATACATTATCGAATAATAATACTATATTATTAAAGCAGAATGCATTATTAAGAAGGAAAGTAAAGATTTATTTATGAGTCACAGACAATTAACAAGTAACTGGTATACTGTATATAAACTGGCCACGCTACTCCATTATCTCCTGGCCTAATTGCAGCATGAGTGGTGCAATGTTGATATCACTTGTGAGGTTCAGGCCTGTCTTCGGACAGTTGATTAAACAATAACTGTATATAAGCATATGGCAATATGGCGTAAATATTTTTATTTGTCCATCTGCATGGAGTAATGTTAATCTTGAATTAAATTTCTATGGTTATGCATGTATCGTTCTTGTGTCTGTTTCGCGTCTATGTGAACTGACGCTGGTTCGATCGACGTTTGGATTATGAAGGAATTTGTGGTGGACAAAGCGCGCGCGAGGGATTTTTCTCGGGGTTCTTCCGTTTCCCCTCACCATTATCAGCATTCTACAGGGACATCATTTTATTTTTACTAACATTTCTGATATTAACCTGTCTATACCTTTGGATCAACGGTTGCTACTCGCTTCCACGACTGGAGTTCGATGGTGTAAAATACAAACAAATCACTTAACTAGGTATAGGAAGGAAGAAAAGTAGTTCATCCATTTACGTAAACTATGAAATATCACGCTTTTGAGTTTGATGTTTTTCATTAGGTTTTTGTTTAATCAAAGTACAGAACAGTATTAACAATGAATGTTTTTACTCACGAACTGAGCTGTCCATACGGACGTATTCATTATGCAGTGTATATTATACTGTCTACAGCACATTAGCGTACACCATAGAGAATGATGTTAAACTGAAAAATAATCATGATATGGATATTTAAACACATTTTTCAAAATGGTGGCGGTTCATTTCGATACAGGCTTCAGTTCTAATGTGTGTAATTCCAATTACCAGTTTCGTCCTTCGTACTAGTAACTCATGTTGAAATAATTCTGTATCTACTTTGTAAAAGAGTACCTTACGTACTGCAAATTCAATCTTCACTTCTGCTCGATCCCAAAAGATAAAATTACTCAGACATGCTATCTACTGTCCGTCCAAGTGGTTGTGTCGCAGGATCGTAGAAAGGAGGGAAATCACGTGACAGTTAATTACTTAACGAGGCCCTTTTATTTAAGTTATTTTAAACAGTTTTATGGGTATAATATTACGTAGACGTCCAATTCCTAACAGAAATTAATGTTCTCAGAAAAGAGCTAAGACAGCCCAGCCACTAGCCTTTACACAGAGGCGAATAGAAGCTGGTGGGGAAAACCGGAATGCGACGTAGGCAAATGGACGACAGTACCTGTGCGGAAATGATGCAATATTGAAAGCTCTTTCGTCATTGAAAAACGCGAACATATTTTTGGAACGTACTGTGACGGTAAGGCTACTATGACTGTATGTGCGGTCTTGGATCTGTGTGGAGAACTGTTGAACTTCATTAGTAGAAGGGGTGGGAGTGAAGTACATTCAAAAACTCAGGTACAATAAAAATTGAAGTAAAAATAAAATAATGTCCCTGTACAATCACCCTCACTCTGCGAAGTCCCGAACAGGGCTTTAGAACAAATAAAATTTGGCTCAAAGTGGTACATATGTATATTTAATAGTAAAGACTTTTTTTCCTAGTCGTGTTCTTGTTAGACGGTCGATCCGATCTCTCCGGCCTGCTTCATTGCATGCAGCCCCGTCGAGTCCTAGCGCACTGGTCTTTTTTCCAGGCGGCCAGTGTTCGATCTGAAATCAGATCGTGATGGAATTTGTGGTGGACAGACGTTGTACAGGGTTTTTCTTGGAGTGCTGCCGTTTTCCCCTATTATTAAACAAACGTTCTTAACTTTTTCCACATTTCATGTATAATCTGAAATAGATGAAAATAGACTGGGTTGAAGTTTCCGATGTTGATATGAAAAGGGCTCAGGGCTCCGGGCCGTGGAGCTTATCAGGTACTCGTCTAAGAATTGGATCTGGATCAGTCAGAGCTGTTCACCTGTCAGCACTGAGTTCACGAATGCCACCCAGGCCACCTAGCGGTATTGGACAATCATCGCATATTATAGGGCACACAATTGGCCAAAACAAGCCTAAGTGCAAAGATCCATTAAAGATCCGACCCTGGAAAATCCAAATCAGACCAGTCACTGTAGATACTCTGAAAAGTTCCCTTACACTTTCTGAAATCGCTTCATGGTGTTAGAAGTGATTAGAAGCAGTAGCGGCCGGTGATCGAAATCCTCGGTGAGGCCAGATGCAACTAGTATAAGTGCCTCCGATAGGAAATGTTTATTTATGATATTAATTATTATTATATTATTAATATCATTATTACTGCATTATTATTATTATTATTATTATTATTATTATTATTATTATTATTATTATTATTATCAGTCTATTATTACTACCATTAATGAAAAATAATAATTTCACTCACCAAATAAGCTGTTATGCTGTGAGTTTCAGTGATTGTTTCAGCGTGATGAAGCAGCCCACATTATATCTTGAAAATCCCCTTTCTTTCTTTTCTTTTTATTTTTTTTCCCTTGACAGCAAGGCCAACAGAAAAGTTTATTTTGCACCACATTACCACTTAACGATTTATGTTGCCCATACCAGGATGCAATAGAAACTCGCGTTTTAAGATTATCTGTCAGAAAAATTATCAGCGATAGACTGTCTCTTTATTTAAAACTTCGTTTCTTTAAATATTATTTCTTCTCGAAAAAGGACACTCTAACAATGAATTAACTGCACCAGCATTATTTCTCGCATTTGTTTCTGTTTATACTTTCCCGAAATACATAACAACATTGGCCCAGATTCACTACTGTACTACGAAGTACAATAGTACAACACTCTAGCTTAAGTAATAAACTGAAACATAGGGGGAGAGAATAATGTGGGTCTCTGCCTACCAAAGAGCTGGAATTTTTGTTATTTATGGCCTATTTAGGAAGACAAGTCACCATTGCTATTCCCACCCCACTCTACCCTTGAGGCCGGCCCATGGATGGGAGGAGTGAAACCTGACCAGGCCAGACGAATTGTACCTCGGCTTCAACGTTTTAAGCGCAAACTCAAAGCCCGCGAAAATACAGAATATTCATAAGCCAGACCCGGCACGAGCGATTCTGGCCTCAAGGACATATTTTACTGCAAAACAGGTCTGTATGTATCACAAAGTTTTCAAATGCTTCTACAGCGATATAGGCGTCATTCAAATAACTAATACATTATATAAAAACACAAAATTTGATTTCAGTTAAGCCAAGTGACTGAGGCCCGGCCTCACTTGCCTCAGTCAATCAGCCGCCACTGATTAGAAGTTACGTACATAAACAGAGGAAGAACGTAGTGACACATGCGCTACATTGTAGGGGTACAAATTCAGTAATACGTAAAACCTCGTTAATGCGGACCCCGATAAGCCGGATTTCGCTTAATCCGGACAGGCAAAAAAAGAGTTTGGAAAAATTAAAGACTTCTATGTACACATATACCAAGTCACGTACAATTTTAGCAAATTAACGAATAAAATGCAAATTAATTAAATCAACATATTTCCTATAACTATAATATAACCTTTTATTGTTATACAATATAGGAATCAATAATCTATTACAACCGAATACGTTCTACGTGGTACATTCATTAAGTTCTGAGACTGAGGGCATAGTGGCGGTGTGGTGCACTAGAACGGATAGGTGGCGCCGTGATATGGTACCTTGTCAGTTAGTCTCTCGTCCCAGCATCATACAGTTACGTGCATATAGTGTAAGCAGAACTACGGTCTTTGTTGTGACGGTGATTTGAATGCGCGCGTCGGAACTCGAGTATGTTGCAGTTTGAGCAACGGGCAAACGTCACGTTCTGTCAGAAATTAGGCGAAACTGCTATAACCGATCATAACTGGAGACGAAACATGGTGTTTCCTTTACGATCCGCAACTGAAGCGACAATCCGCCACCTGGAAAAACGCCATTATTTCCACGACAGAAAAATCCGCAACAAGACAGGTCAAAAGGCAAGGTGATGCTTTAACAGTTTTTTTTTTATTCAAATGGAATTGTTCACATAGAATTCATCCCACAATGTGCAACTGTAGACAAGATCCTCTACAAAGAGATTCTTGGCCGTTTACGCAGTTCAATTAGTCGTAAGCGTCCTGAGCTTTGGCATAGGAAGAATTGGCTATTGCTACACGACAACGCCCCTGCACATCGCTCCTTCCTTGTCCAAGAGGAACTTCCAAGGCAACAGGTCGCTGTTTTGCCACACGCTCCGTACTGACCTGATCTCGCACCATGCGATTTTTTTTCTCTTTCCCCTCAAGAAATCAATCCTACGTGGTCGTAATTTTTATGCGGCCGAAAAGGTCATGACTGCCACAAGAGAAGCCATACGGCATCTTCCTGCCAACATCTTTCAGCAGTGCTTCCAGTAGCTACACCAACGTTGGCAGACGTGCATAGCGGCCAACGGCGACTATATTGAGGGAGGATGTCGATCTGTTTAAGTGTACGCCGTATCACGCGGCATCTTCTGAGACATCCAGATTCTTGTGGGTGCCTACCCTTCAGGCGTCAGTGTCAGAACTTAATGACTGTACCATGTATAATAATAATAATAATAATAATAATAATAATAATAATAATAATAATAATAATAATAATAATAATGATTTATTTTAGCTGGCAGAGTTAAGGCCGTAAGGCCTTCTCTTCCACTCAACCAGCAAAAAGTGTATATACATATGCATGAACTTACAAAGAATCCAACAATTTGATTGAGATGAGAGTTACATGTATACAAAAGTTATTTACAAATTAAACAACAAAATACTATGAACTATTAATTAAACACTGAAATAAACTGTGTAGCAGAATTAAACTAAAATACATAGAATGTTAATATATTTCAAATAATATTAGATAATAGAAAGAGATTATTACGAGACAATTAAACTACAGCACAATCAGGATGATGTCTAAAGAAAAAAGTAACAATGTAGTCAGTGATAGTTTAAATCAGTATGATTGGAGTGAAATGCTAATAAGGTTATCTTTTAAGCTGTTCTTAAAGGTGTTTGTTGTCTTGCAGCCCCTAATACTTTGTGACAAGGAATTCCATTGACGCGAGGTGGATATTGTAAAAGATGATGAATAACAAGATGTTCTATGAAGAGGTATACTTAGCGTGCCACAGATAAGTGATCTGGTATTTACGTCGTGGTTAGAGTATAGATAAGAGAAACGAGACGAAAGGTAATTTGGTGTTGAAGTGTGCAGAATTCGAAAGAGTAAAGACAAAGAGTGTAAATATTGTACTTATGTTAGATATCGTTAAGAATTATGTATCTGTTGACGCCGTACAGGCGAAAATGTTTATATTTTTCTTTTAATAAGATGTTGTAGCAAATGTTAATTTGCAATAAGAATGATAAGCTATATGATTGAAAATTTTTAATAAATATATTTAATAAAATTAAAGAAATTTGATTCAAGGCTTACTTTTATACATTAGAACTATGGAATTGCAATAATTACCATATTATATCTATAGTGTAGTATTAAAATTGTACTTCCTTGTATGTAGGCATTGTTTTACATTTTACTGTACTGTATAGTGAACTTATGCCTATGCCCTTTAAATACGCCATAATAAACGTGTTTTGTTGCTATGAACGGAGTTTTAATGCAATTTCTACTGTTATTTTAGATTATTTCAGTTAATTCGGACTTTTGTTAAACCGGTCAACTTAACCCCTAATTAATTAGTCCGATTAACGAGGTTTTGATGTATTACGTGTAATAAAAATGTCATTATTGTACCAGTAGGTCACCATCATATTTCAGCTACTTGCTTAGTTCCTGAATCTATCTTCGCTCATTGCAAAGGCAATAACATGTATTATTAAAATATTATTTTGCACGTGTTTCGATCGGCCGCCTTTGCTCTGTAGCCAGCGTACGCGCTTCATACCCGAACAAATCCCCGTGTTGACAATGAACTTATATTTATCTTACGTCGTCAATTTATTTTAATTTTATTGGGTTATTTTACGACGCTGTATCAACAACTAGGTTATTTAGCGTCTGAATGAAATGAAGGTGATAATGCCGGTGAAATGAGTCCGGGGTCCAGCACCGAAAGTTGCCCAGCATTTGCTCTGATTGGGTTGAGGGAAAACCCCGGGAAAACCTCAACCAGGTAACTTACCCCGGCCGGGATTCGAACCTGGACCACCTAGTTTCGCGGCCAGACGCGCTGACCGTTACTCCACAGGTGTGGACTACGTCGTCAACGTCAATGTCGAAATGAGAAAAGGATAGTTTAAAAGATACGTGAAATGAGTCTATCTAAGGAAGCTTGGGGCTGAGAAAAACTGAATATGACATTGTGGGCTCCAAGCCTGTTGGTCACTTGTCTCGCTCCGAGTTTCGCCGTTCCACTTTGGAAACTTTATAGAATTTTGAAAAAGGAAAACCGCAAAGGATGTAAACTAATAGCTACCACATGACGGGGGGGGGGAGGAAGCATGACAGAACAGCATCAGGATAGGAACGCCGGAAGATGCTAGAAGCTTGTACAGGGACATCATTTTATTTTTACTTCAATTTTTATTGTACCTGAGTTTTTGAATGTACTTCACTCCCACTCCTTCTACTAATGAAGTTTAACCGTCCTCCACTTAGATCCAAGACCGCATATACAGTCACAGTAGCCTTACGGTCATAGTCAACAGTACGTTCCAAAAATATGTTCGCGTTTTCCAGTGACGATAGAGCTTTCAATATTGAATCATTTTCGCACAGGTACTGTCGTCCATTTGCCTACGTCGCATCCCAGTTTCCCCCACCTGCTTCTAATCGCCTCTCTTGAAAGGCTAGTGGCTGGGCTGTCTTAGCTCTTTTCTGAGAACATTAATTTCTGTTAGGAAGTGGACGTCTACGAAATATTATACCCATGCAATTGTTTAAAATAACTTAAAAGGATTTTACTAAAGATGCTACTAAATAAAAGAGCCTCGTCAAATAATTAACTGTCATGTGATTTCCTCCCTTTCTACGACCCTGCGACAAAACCACTTGGACGGACAGTGGATAGCATGTCTGTGTAAATTTATCTTTTCGGATAGGGAAGAAGTGAAGACTGAATTTACAGTACGTAAGTTACTCTTTTATAGAGTAGGTGCAGAATTATTTCAACGTGAGTTACTAGTACGAAGGACGAAACTGTTAATTGGAATTAGGTACAATAGTCTATAGTGCGATAATATGCACATTAGAACTGAAGTCTGTATCGAAATGAACGGCCACCATTTTCAAAAATGTGTTTAAAAATCATATTATGATTATTTTTCAATTTAACTTCATTCCCGATATTGTACACTAATGTGCTGTAGTCTGTATAATATACACTGCATAATGAATACGTCCGCATGGATAGCTCAGTTAGTGAGTAAAAACACTGACTGTTAATACAGTACTGTATTTTGATTAAACAAAAACCTAATGAAAATTATCAAACTCAAAATCGCGATATTTCCTAGTTTACGTAAATGGATGAACTACTTTTCTTCTCTCCATTACCTAGCAAAGTGATTTGTTTGTATATTACGTCAGTACCATCGAACTTCAATCATGGAAGGGGGTAACAAACGGTGTTTCCGGTTCTCAATCATAAATTCAAAGGTATAGCCAGGTTAATATTAGAAATGTTAGTAAAAATAAAATGATGTCCCTGTACATAGACTGGGACTGCCGCAGTCCTCGCAAGATAAGGGATCCGAGCCCTTGCACTGTGCAAGTGACACTCGAATAAACTCGCTCGAAATATCGAAGGCAACATACGAAAACCAAGGCTATAGTTTGGAAAAAAAGCCGAAACGTGTGTGGAGAGAAATGTGGGTCCGTGGCCCATTTCTGTTATTACTCACAACGACGTTTGTCTTAGCGTCTTAGGAAAACCACGCAAAAACCTCAGGCAAGTTGATTTATCTCAATTTAGGAGACTAGTCAATTGCTCCTTAAGTGACTGTATTAAAATATGTCCCGATTGACCCTAAGGGTATTATTTGGGTAGGGTGAGTATTATTGTTATTGTAATAGCCGAGTTGAATTTCACCACTAGACAGAATGTTGGGGTGTTCTGGCATAAGCTGAGCTGGATAATGTCGCCTATCCTGCAGCGCTGTTCTTGGACGACATTTTCCAAATATCGTGTATGCTGTAGCAAGGCAGTTGCTACAATGGGCCAAAGCAAGCCTAAGTGCATGGATTTCGTGGCGAATTCGACCCTAAAAAAAGCCAAGCGAAGCAGTTTATTCTGACTGCTAACCAAGCGGAACCGTTCATCAATTACTTCCAGCAAATTATCAACTGAGGCGAAAGTGCATTGCGATTTCTGGTGATTGGTGACACTGGAACACTTTCAGAACAGGAATGCTGTCAGACGCCATTGATAAAGACATTACTACATCCGGACACTTAGGTAAACATGTGTGTTACTCCATCGTCTAATAGACAAAAAAATTTATATATAAACATTCCATCTTAAATTCACACGTTTTCGTGTTCCAGCGCTACTAAAATAATTGCACCAAACGTCTGTAATTATAGAGTTCATGAGGTATTCTTTCATAACCGGTTGTTTGGCTTAACTGTCATTTCATTATATTACGTGGACATTAATAATATATTTGATAACATTTTAATATTTTATAACTATTGTATCTACGGTAGAGTTGGGTCGATTCGTGAACGAATCGTTCATTCGAACGACTAATAATAAAGAATCGTAAGAATCGATTCGTGGTATCGACGAATCGTCGTTCAAAAGAATCGTAACGAATCGTCGTTCAAAAGAATAGTAACGAATTGACATGGTATCGTAACCCACGATTCTATTTACATAGTTGTTTGATGTAACCTGTCAACGGACATTTCCGAACCGTGCCGAATACTCCCGAGCGAGAGTGAAATCAAAATGTTGCATTTGTTAAGTATGGAAAATAATGAACACAAACCTGAAATTTACATGGTTAAATAGAGATGTAATGCGAAAAATGTACTTCGTAATAAGGTTCAGTTGATAAATTATAATTTATAAACATTATCTTGGGTAATTTTGTAGACTAATGGAGGTCATGCTGAATGGTTCCAGCCAATGAGAAAGAGACAATCCAATGTCTCGCCTCTTATACCATCTATGCGAGAGATGTAGAACGTTTTTGTTCTACGCGTGGTTTGCATAGGAAAGTGTCCTGCGAGTCGTTCGTTGACGATTCAAAAGAATAGTTGGAATCGCAGACTGGGAAGAATCGTGAACTCGTTGACGATTCAAAAGAATAGTTGGAATCGCAAACTGAGAAGAATCGTGAACGAATCGTTAGAATCGATTCGTAATGTATGATTGAATCGTTGGAATCGACTTCTGAAAAAGAATCGTGTTGCCCAACTCTAATCTACAGTAATCTCACTAGAGGTTTTGATTTATCTAGAGAAAACCAAAACTCGAGTGGGATTTAATTGAGTATTACATGATTAAAAGACAGTATATAGAGATTAGAAGAAATAAAATACTCTAATACAATAAAACAGATATTAATTGACTTACTAAAATTCTATTTCACTAATGTTACATTCACCAAAACATTTAAACGGAGCCGCCTTTTGTTCTGCTATAACCAGAAAATGAAATAGGACAGCATTATTCCATAAAATAAAGATGATGACAATAATAATAACAATAATAATAGTAATAATAATAATAATAATAATAATAATAATAATAATAGCAGTAATAATGAATTTAAACACCACTGTAATATTCTTCTCATTCCTGTGAATTTCAAGTTGTCATAGTAGTGTTCAAACAGCACGGATGTTATTTATGTAATATAAATATTTTAATCACATTTTTAAAACTCATAATTGACCCAAATACCTTAAACGATGGAAATATTTTGTAAAGAGATTTGAAATTAGCTCGACAATTTCACAAGAAAATCCGCCATTAAGAGACGAAAGTTTGTCACTTTGTATGCAGCAAAACACTCGTTTTAACTCGCTGAAAATAAAGATTGTGAGTTGCGACAACTTTTAAAATTAATTTCTATTTACTCTCAACATTTAATTCGCTTTGACCCCTCACTTAACTTGAAAAACAAAAAAGTTTGCCACTGACCAATTTTTGAAGATGTGTCTATTTTTAACAGATCACTTCAAAGTTAGTAATTTTTTTCCTGATTTTTTAAAAAGAGATTTTTATTTTGAATTCTTTCATCTATTTTCCTTAGACACTAACCTGCCAATCATAAAAACTGACTAGCGCCATTGACTGACTATCATAAGAACTATGACATTAAATGTTTTAATGGAGCGAGAAATGTTGTTTCTTGTCTCTTAGCTGCAACTGGCAGAGAGAAGAGTTTCGTTAAAGTATAGCTTTCAGTGCGGCCATCGGATGTAGCAAACATCGCAAACATGGCGTAACGCTTTGTGTGACTTTAGCATAAGTCCTGTGCCTGATCTCGTCACCAAATCCATCGACACAAAATAACATAAAGCTGTCAGAAGCAAAGAACCGACTCCTGACAGTTCTGTAACGTCTACTGGGTGTTCATTTCAAAGTGTGTCATGACGTCACTGTTGTGAGTCAGCGATTTGAAGCGAGTTTCAGCTTTTATGTCAGAGCAGTTGCCTATTAATCAAGGCGTTCAATCTGAACTTGAGAACGTGTACGGTATAACTTAAACGTCGTAGTAACAGATGGCGGTCTGTACGGTCTGTGTGCTACCATAACCTCTTTCGAACTGTGTTTTGCGCCGGCAAGTCATACGCAGGGTATTTGTTATCATCGGTTGCGTACGGCAACATTCCACAACACAAATCAAATTCTCCGTGTCCATGTTGACAGTCGAAGTTAATGTCAATAAATACGTAAGTAATCGTCTTAACCCTCTCCCCATATCCCGACAGTAAGAAAAAACTCACCTCAGTACGCGTTTCCAAACAGTTCACATTCCTACCACTACAGGCGTTACCGTACGTATCGGTAAGTACTCTTTAGAATGAACGCCGTACTTGCTAGATAACTTCTCTAGCACATAGGTAATACGCCTCTACGGAAGTGTAGGAAGATTGAATTGTCTAGGCTCATCGGCTAGCCACATGACGTCATACAGCAAGCCATGACACACTTTGAACTGAAAACCCAGTAGTTCTGCGGAAGACAGTTTCAGACTGTGTGACGTTTGTGGAGTAAGAGCACATCCCTCATTTCGTGTGACGTCAGGTGGGAGCACGTAATGCAAAGTTGCCTACATAAACGGCGTTTCTTTGAGTTAAGAGAAGAAATAGCATTATTCGTGACTAGTCTCAATCAGCCTGTCCCCGAATTTTAAGAAAAACCTAAATTTGTGACTTGGCTTTCCATGCGGTTTTAACAGATCACTTAAACGATTTAAATACCTCACTTCAGGGCAAGGGTCTCATCGTAACAGATATATACTATAAAGTTGAAGCGTTAAAATTGTCATAGGCTCTGTGGATAAATCGACTGCTGGCTGGAAACTGTGCATTTTTCAAAGTTATTGCAAGTGCGTGATCCGGACATGTCTCTCATAAGAATATGTGCAAATTATACAAGATCTTCTTCGCCAGTTGAGTCGACGTTTCATGATTTAGAACAGTTTCTACTATATTTCAGCTCTTTGCAACCCCTTCCTAGCAGGTACCAATTGGAACTGTTAAATTTACAACGTGACGATTTGTTGAAGGACAAATATAAACACAACAAGGACTTGGTTGACTTGAACAGGAATTTCTACCAAGCCAGATTTCCGAGATTGTACGCATTTGCTGCACAGGTATTATGTATGTTTGGTTCGTATGGTTGTATGCGAACATTTTTTTTTGTTATGAAACTTGCTAAACCTAAATCAAGAAGTACCTTGTCAGATCACAACCTAAGGTGCAGTCTTAATTATACATTGCCCAGTCATTAGAAACCAATATTGATAAATTAGTTAAAGAAAAAAGAAACAAAATATGCAGAAAAAATTCAACATAATTAATCGTTCTGTGCCTTCTTTCAAATTACAGAGAAAAGAAAATGTAGTTGGTATGTATTATTTTTTTAAATACAGCAAGGGTTTAATTATTTCTAATTATATTTAAACACGTTGTGTGATTGCAGTCATTATAAATAAAGGATAGCTTGACGTACAAATGAACGTGCATAATAAGAACTTGTATTATTTTACTATATATTTGTTTCGCCAAATTAACTGAAATGAAATACTACGTGACTATTAGATACAGGAAAGTGTCCGGCATATGAGACTGTCTTTGCTATAGATTGATTTTCGCATAATAGAGCAGAAATTGAATTATTTATAATCAGTACACAAGATGTGCAATTGAGTTAACATTACCATTGGAATATCCTGGCATTAAACTGTGTTATGAACTCAGATCACTTTTATTTATCGCCTAAATCACTGCTACCTGCACGCCGAATACCCTCTCCATCCCCCTTCTGCAAACTGCTGACCACATTTCACAGACCCTGGACAGACGTCGAATGCGAGACGGCAGAGCGGAGAGAGGTGACGTCACAGTGCTGTATCCTGTCTTGGTCTGGTCTAGTTTTTAACTACCTTCTATATTCTACTCGTTTTGGGATAAGTCGATACCGACTGAATTACTGAGAGTCTTAAATGAATTAAACAAAATCATGCGGGATTATAATTCGGAAATACCCACTAACAAATAAAAAATAATGTATTTCAGGGAAAGGAACATTGTCGCTCTCAATAATAAAATAATGTAACAAATATCAAATTTCAATGTAGGCCTGTGGATTGATACATTTCACACATGTATGAAATTAATATTGATTCAAATATAAATAAAAAATTTGATCGAAAATTCTACAAAAATAGAAGAGGACGAGAAATACACGTGACACTTTATAAAACAATGACACATAATTTTAACATATAGGGCAGAGAATGGATTCTGAACAGAAGTGAAATTGCGCAAAATCGAAATGAAATTTTTACGAACTAGTACTGATTACTGAAGCATCTTTCCTTATGTATACAAAGTGAACCGTAAGTAATGTCATTAAGTACAGAGGGTTGTTCTTTGAGATATTACGAACAAAAAAGTTTAATAGAATTTGCTCAATTTTGCTGCCTTTTTTATATGAAACATTTCATAGCGTATTTGGGAAAACCATTGATTTAATTTCTAATATTCTCAATCAATTTAAGAGAGCAGTGTATTATGATAACAAATTATAGAAATAATTTTAGTTTTGTCCTTTAAATGTGCAGAAATTTAATCTGAACAAATGTTACATTTATCCGGATCAAATTTCTGGACATTTAAAATACAAAACTAAAGACCTTTCTATCACTTATTATCGTAATACGCTATCCTCTTAAATCGATTGAACATAGTGGAAATTAAATCAATGGTTTTCCCAGAACACGCTATGAAATGTTTCATATAAAACATTTTTTACCTCGAGAAGGAAGCAAAAATTAACAAAATTGTTTGGAACATTTTTGTTTGAAATATCTAAAAAAATAAATAAATAATCCCTCGAAATTAATGACATTATTTACGGTTTACCCTGTATACATATCTTGGGAACATGACTTTGAGGCAATTTTTAAGTAACAGTTTATAAATAGTAAGAATATAAGTTTGTACGTTTTGAGACGTGAGGAATACAAAAATGATAAAATAAGTCGGCTTCATGGTGCCATTAAAAACAGACTCATTTGTACATAGTTTATAAATGAAAAAATATGGTTTTTGGAAAACGTATTCAAATTATTTCCTTTTACAACTCGTATAACTTTTGTTCCAGATTTTCTTCATAACATTTAAAATAAAAAGTTACAAAAGAATATAATTTTGTACGTTTTGAGACGTCAGGAATACAAAAATTATAAAATAAGTCGGCTACATGCATCTCAAGTCATCGCAATGATTGAACTATGAGATCTTACTGGTATCTACAGAGCACAATTATCTGACTTAAAGAAAAATCGAAAAAACTCCACTACAACATTCAACAACCACAATATTGAACAGTTAGCGTATCACATAGCAGTGGGTCACCCAAGCATTCCATCAAAAGGACAACTCCTCCTCACACATGACTACCACATATACACAGATGGATCACGACACAAAAGTAATCAACTGGAAGAACAAGCAGGCTGAGCATTTGTTGCCTATGACAGTGATACTGAAATATTTTGCACCAATATGAAACTGTCTCCTTATTGCACAGTTTTTCAGGCAGAACTTCTAGCAATTAATGAAGCTATGAAATGGTGCATTAAGAACGAAAACACAGCGCGCATATTTAGTGACTCCCAAGCTGCCCTTCACTGCATCGCTGGCAAGTACAACCGTCACCCATTAGCGAGGGAATTACTTGAGAAGTACGCACAGCACATATGCCTCACTTGGGTCCGTGGACACAATGGTGTAAGAGGAAATGAAAGAGCTGACGAGCTAGCGAAAGCTGCAGCATCCAGCAGCGAAACTCCGACATACACTCTACAACCGATATCATATATCAAGAAACAAATACGACAACAGACTCATCAAAACTGGAATACTAGATGGACGACATGCACAATCGGATCACTAACAAGAGACACCTACTTCCCAACAATCCACGACCGACTCAAAAGCCATCACTTCAAACCTACTTTCGTAACAACGCAGTTTCTCTCTGGACATGGGAAATTTGGAACTTACTTCGGCAGATTCAACATTCCATCAGACATCGACTCTACATGCTCCTGCCGCGAAGACCTTCACAGCGTGAAACATCTTCTACAGGGACATCATTTTATTTTTACTTCAATTTTTATTGTACCTGAGTTTTTGAATGTACTTCACTCCCACCCCTTCTACTAATGAAGTTCAAACTTCCTCCATACACAACCAAGGCCGCATGTAAACACTAGTGAGTTAGTGAGTATAGTACGTTCCAGAAGTATGTTCGCGTTTTCCAGTGACGAAAGACCTTTCAATATTGAATCATATTTCCGCACAGGTACTGTCCGTTTGCCTACGTCGCATCCCGATTTCCCCCACCTGCTTCTGCTCGCCCCTCTGTAAGAGCTGGGCTGTCTTAGCTCTTTTCTGAAAGCACTAATTTCTGTTAGGAATTGGACGTTTACGTAATATTATACAACTGTTTAAAATGACTTAAATAAAAGGACCTCGTTAAGTAATTAACTGTCACGTGATTTCCTCCCTTTCTACAATCCTGCGGCATAACCACTTGGACGGACAGTAGATAGTATGTCTGAGTAATTTTATCTGTGCGGGTAGGGCAGAAGTGAAGATTGAATTTACAGTACGTAAGGTACTCTTTTATAGAGTAGGTACAGATTTATTTTACATGAGTTACTAGTACGAAGGAGGAAACTGGCAATTGGAATTAGATGCAATAGTCTATAGTGCGATAATATGCACAAAAGCACTGAAGCCTGTATCGAAATGAAAGGCCACCATTTTCAAAAATATGTTTAAATATCCATATTATGATTATTTTTCAATTTAACTTCATTCTCTATATTGTACGCTAATGTGCTGTAGACAGTATAATATACACTGCATAATGAATACATTCGCATGGAAAACTCTGTTCGTGAGTAAAAACACTTATTCTTAATACAGTACTGTATTTTGTTTAAACAAAAACCTAATGAAAATTATCGAACTGAAAATCGCGATATTTCCTAGTTTACGTAAATGTATGAACTACTTTTCTACCCTCCTGTACCTAGTACAGTGATTTGTTTGTGTTTTACTCCAGTATCATCGAACTGAAGTCGTGGAAGGGGATAGCAAACGGTGTTTCCGGTTCTCTAAAGGTATAGCCAGGTTAATAAATTAAAAATGTTAGTAAAAATAAAATGATGTCCCTGTATTTGACTGTCGTATTATTGAAGCAAAGAGATTTCAAATAAAGACACATCTTCTGGACTGCGACACCGAATACAGGACTCCACTATGTGAAGTGATCAAAAAACCTTGTTGCTACAGACAATTTATAGAGGTGCTACACTTTATGTGTAAAAGACTGTAGATATATATACTTCACCATTATCTGTGTAAAAATAAGTAGTAGCCTATAGATAAGTAGTATACCTTATAACAAAACTAAAATCCTAGCATACCGCTTGGTGAATTAGGGTTCTTTTGAGCGGATATTTAATAATAATAATAATAATAATAATAATAATAATAATAATAGTAATAATAATAATAATAATACATGGTGCCATTAAAAACAGAGACTCATTTGCATATTCTTTATAAATGAAAAATATGATTTTTAGAAAACATACTTACCTACTCAGATTATTTCTTTTTACAACTCGTATAACCTTTGTTCCAGATTTTCTTCATAAAATTAAAAATGAGAAAGTTACAAAGAGTTCCATACTTTTTAATCAGCTTGTTTGTTTCTTACGTCTTCTGGCTTAGTTGCCTCATGAGTGATGCCTTATTTGTGTCACTTATGAGGTTCCAACCAGTCTTCTATGTGTACAGTACTGGCAAAAAAACCGGACCGACCCTTGTAGATCATTTCAGAGCCTTGTTCACTCCAGAGCATGATAAACTGGTAACTAAGACTTTCGTGGTTCGAATCCTGCCTTGGAAGGAAACTCTTTTTTGTTCCTTATTCAAATCTGTTCCCAATACTTTTCGATTGTTGGTAAAATTCATGTTCTAGGAATAATAACTTAATTAAATAGTAAAATATCGCTGCAATCGAAAAGTATTGGGAATAAATTTGAATAAAGTACAAAAAAAAATTCCTTCCCAGGCAAGATTCGAACCACGAAAGTCTTAGTTACCAGTCTATCGTGCTCTGGAGTGAACAAGGCTCTGAAATCAGCTACAAGGGTCGGTCCGGTTTTTTTTTGCCTCTACTGTACAATGCGAAAAATTTAAGAATCTCATGAAAACAGTCATACGGGATGAACCCACTCTGTGCCTGAATCACACGCACTTGCGAGTGCATGGTGGTACTCACCGGAAACTTCATGTTTGGGCCCGGGTGTCGATGCGAGTGCGTCGGAAGTAGGTGCGAGTGTGTGTGAGCAGCTCTGTATGTGCTCTTCTTTATACGCGCGACTTCACTTTCACTGCTCGGCGGGTCACATCCCCTCCCCTGCTCACCTGACACAATGCAGCCCTTCGCAGACGACCATTGCAGGATCTTGTTTGATTACTATACAGAGACTGGACGTAATTAACGAGGCGATGAGGCTCTTACGTGATTTGATTTGAAATGGGCGTGTTCTCTGAGGCTTCAACTGTTTTTATAACAATTGAATGTGTTCGTCAATATTTTAACTCTGATTCAGTCGTTAATTTAGTCTGTCATATTTCTGACGTTTATTACTGGAAAATATCATATTTCAGTTATTAAGTTTTTTTTGCTAGAAATATGTTGCTGACCTGTCGGTCTAAGTAGAGCTCAGAAGACAGTATGAGTTGTAAGAGCTGACAGCATAGACACGTATGATTAATAATTAATAAAATAAATATAAACATAAATTAATGAAATGAAATAAATCAATAAATATAAATAACTGCGAATAAACAAAAATATACAAACACATAAAGAAAGAAATAACGGCAAATATCCAAATACAGGTTAAAGTATAAGGCAATAAAAAGAAAAAAATACATATTAGTACATTATGCAACGAGCCTATAATGGTAGTAATTAAGACGCGAGTATGTTTGTTTATGAAACGAGCGCAAGCGAGTCTTAATTATCTGATTGAGGAGCGGAACTGACCTTGTGCAATACCTCGTAAATTGTGAGATGTGCGCAGACGCGAAAGTATTGATTTTTTCCGAGAAACAAACGTCGACATTGACCTTGATATAATCTAGGGAATAAAATAGACATTAATCTTGATGTAACCTTGAAATTGAATTAGATATTGAAAAACGAGATGACAAATTGGATTTATTTGAATATTATTTACAATTAACGCTGATTATTATAGTAACAGAACTAGTTGTCTTTCGATTGCATATCCGAGAATAATCGATACTTGCGCTTTCATATTGCTACAATGGTATTTTCTGATTGGTGGAACATCTGAACTTTGATGAATAGGTGTACTTTAATGAGGTCCATTAAAGAGCTGCTACCAGGCGTATAATTACTACATTTCGGCATGGTCGAGCATAAAAATATGTAAATGCTCTCTGGACCAATGAACCCCGAGTATAACGATTAATATGGTAACCTAAGATAACTAAATAACTGACAGAATATTTTCTATTATTACGATGTACCGAAGTACATATGATATTTCCGTGCAGAAATTCTGCGTCATCATACTGTTAAATAGCTCTTCTGGCTTCCATCTGACCTGCGTTTCATTCTAGGTATAGAAGTGGAGACATTTCTCCCATATAAGGACCCCTTACACGCAGAACAAATGTTCTCGTGTTTGGTCGAAAAGTATTAAGACTTTCTGTCTGGAGGTAAGTCTCCAGAGTTCAGCGGATGCTTAATTTTTTTTTTTCGACTGCGGGAGAAAAAGTAGACAGTAGACATAGAAACAAACGATACTGCGAGCATTTGGTCGAGATTTCGTCGTTGTTTTGTTTTCAACAGTTATCTGTACCGAAATGGCGGGAAACTATGGAAGTACATATATGAGAAGTTATTCTCACGCATCTATATTAATTTAGAATTATTAAGGAATAGTATTTCTAGATTGATCGCATTTATCCAAAGAGAATTATCGATTTCAGTGACCTCTTACTACTTCTTTGTGAACTATAAATATAGGAGATAAGTCTGAGCGTGTATGGACAATAATCGAATTCAGACATAGGGCCTACCTTTCTGAGATAAGTCTGTATAGATAAATATTTGCGTGTATGGGTCCCTTTAGAGAGACTGACTTCTGTTCCTTGCCTTGTTCTGTGTGGTCTTGAATTAGCCCTGGTGCTATTCTAATCATACAGCCAGAGAGTTCTCGCTTGGCTTTTCGAGGGCCGGAACAGGGACGGATCATTGCACGTAGGCTTGCGTTGGTCCATTCTTCGCCCTCTACTTGCGAAAATTATTGTCCAAGTCTGATGGCTGGACTAGATGGCATTCATATGAACCCGAAGCTGACAGGTATGCCATCCTGCCTGAGCCCAGATTGCAAGAAGAACTTTGCTAGAAGTCAAAAGGAGAATAGGAATGACAAAGAAAGCGTTTAATAGGAAAAGGAGCATCTTCTCCGGACCTCTGGAGAAAGAACCAAGGAAAATACTAGTGAATTGCTTTATGTGGAGTATAGCATTGTATGGGGGCAGATACATCGACATTACGACGAAGTGAAGAGAAGCAACTAGGAGCATTTGAAATGTGGATATGGAGAAGGATGGAGCGTGTGAAATAGACAGACAGAATAAGAAACGAAGCTGTGTTGGAAAGAGTGGGTGAAGAAAGAATGACACTGAAACTGATCAAAAAGAAAAAAAAGGAATTGGTTGGGTCACTGGCTGAGAAGAAACTGACTTCTGAAGGATGCACTGGAAGGGATGGTGAACGGGAGAAGAGTTCGAGGCAGAAGAAGATATCAGATGATAGACGACATTAAGATAATAGGAAAGACTTAAGAATGCTGAGTTTGCAGTGAAAGACCTCCCCTCGGGGAGAACACTATGAATGAATGAATGAATGAATGAATGCAGATGATACAGGGGTAAAATGAAGAGAAAGTAGAGGGTATTCGTGGGTTGACAGTGAGGAAAGAGTACCTCAAGAAAACTTCTGTAACGACTGCTTTATCCACTATAAATTCCATCACGATCTGACTGGGGATCGAATCCGGGTCTCCTGGATGCAAAACCAGCGTGCTAGGGCATGAGCCAAGGGAGTTCCGACATAAGGATGTAATGAGTCAAAAGGATCAACCCTTGAAGTTTGATAATGATAATGAAGCTGACATAGAGGCACATCCGTTTGTGAGTGTTTATGTTTCACTCTTGCAGTCACGCGACGACTTTCTTCCCCATGTCTCTTTGCAGTTGCAATCCTTTAGGTTAGGCTGACAACTCATTGCAAGCAAAGAACATGCAGCTACTGAGTAGCTAAAAGTGGAAAGTGCAGTCATCCGTTGTGTAAATAGAGGGGATTTACCTTCATGTTAGCCTGCCGCTCAGACTTTGCACCACACTTTGACCAATTCCGTTGCACCATATTTTTGTGTGCTCCAATGCCGTAATTGCATAGTCTCTCGTTAGGATGCCTCGAACTATCGATACGATCCGAATCTTCACGGGAGAATATTCATTTTTTATTATTTATTTTATTAGGTTATTTTACGACGCTGTATCAACATTTTAGGTTTTTTAGCGTCTGAATGAGATGAAGGTGATAATGCCTTTGAAATGGGTCTGGGGTCCATTACCGAAAGTTACCCAGCATTTGCTCATATTGGATTGAGGGAAAACCACGGAAAAAAACCTCAACCAGATAACTCATCCCGACCGGGAATCGAACCAGGGCCACCCGGTTTCGTGGCCAGACGCGCTAACCGTTACTCCACAGGTGTTTGACACGGGAGAATAAATTCTCTTATGAAACTCAGATATATAAAGATCCACTTTGTTACCTAAGTACCGGTACCTAACTTTGTTTTCTTTCTTTATATATAGCATTCTTTCTTCTTCTTGTCTTCCTATCTTTCTTTGGTTTTCCTTTCTTTCTTCGTTTCTTTTTTTATTCCTTTCTTTTTCTTTTATTCATTTATTTCTTTCATTCTTTCACTCTTCTTTCCTCTAGATTTCTTTTTTCTTTTCTTAGACCTTTCTTTGTTTCTTTCTTTACACTTTTCCTTCCTTCTTTTTTCTATGTTTACAGTAATAAATTAAAATACGTAGTATTGAGATAGGAGTAGGGGAGATTTGGGTAATATCGGACATCGGGTAATATCGGACAGTGCGTTTTTATCATCTACCACCAGATGATAGTACCTGAATGACATGGTTACGTTTCTGTATGCGACATCACAGAACCGTAACCATGTCATTCAGGTACTATCATCTGGTGGTGGATGAAAGAAACTCACTGTCCGATATTACCCGATGTCCGATACTACCCAACTCTCACCTACGTACAAACAAGTTGTTTTTAGTTGGTTATTTAACAACCATTTATCAGGTACTAGGTTATTTTGCGTCGCTGAAATTGCTGATAACGAGATGGTATTAGCCGAGAATTGGCCGTGTCAATATTTATCATTCTCCTTACAGCTTGAGAAAACTTAGAAAATAACCCAATCAGATAGACTTCTTGCACAATATCTTTGCACTCGTGTGACGTCACGGAGGAGAGGGCAAGTCGCACTACCGGTACCTTACTTACAAATGGCTTTCTAGAACCCGGAGGTTCATTGTCGCCCTCACATAAGCCCGCCATCGGTTCCTGTCCTGAACAAGATTAGGCCTAATCCAGTTCCTACCATCATATCTCACCTCCATAAAATCCATTTTAGTATTATCCTCTCATCTACGTCTCGACCTTCCCAAAGGTCTTTTTCCCTCGTGTCTTCCAACTAACACTCTATATTCATTTCTGCATTCATCCATACGTGCTACATGCCTTGTCCATTTCAAACGTCTGGATTTAATATTCCTAATTATGTCAGGTGAAGAATACAATGCGTGCAGTTCTGCGTTGTGTAACTTTCTCAATTCTCCTGTAACTTACTCGTTCTTATCCCCAAATATTTTCCTAAACACATTATTCCCGAACACTCTTAATCTCTGTTGCTCTCTCAAAGTGAGAGAAAATCTACTTTTATAAATTAATAATATAACCTTTACAGTGAAAATAAACTATAATTGAAAAAATTTAATCAACACCATATACAAAAACAATCAATTAATTTAAACACACAAAAAAAAATAATAAAAAAAATATTTATATAATTTTTCAGATTATATCGAATTGCACGATAAAATTATTTAGTGTAAATGAAATTCTCCAAGTTTCACAGCCATAAAGAACAACCGGTAATATAACTGTTTTATAAATTCTAACTTTGTTTTTTTGACAGCAGACTGGATGATAAAAGTTTCTCACCCGAATAAGAGCTGGCAAGTCTCACTACCACTCGAAGTAAAAATATGTTTTATTATCTACTTAATATAGACCTACAACTATATACGTCGACACTACATACGACTTATTATTTTAAAATTAATAATACTAGTCCTATATACGAGTACATAGGTCTACTACATTTCAAAAACAGAAGCGAGATAAACTTTTAAAGCGCAAGCATTTATTTCCTGTCTTTCTCAGAAAGGGAAGTTAATGTTAGTGGGAAATGCGTTAACAAGGCTGGAATGTTGTTTTACTCGTGCGTAGAGTATTCAATTTCTTTGTTTTCTTACTCTTTCTCACACAACGGTCTCATACTGATTTAAAATATTACTGACTACACTGTTGCTTTTTTTTCTTTAGACATCATCCTGATTGTGCTGCATTTCCAAAATTGTCTCATAATAATCTCTTTCTATTATCTAATATAATTTGAAATATATTAACATTCTATGTATTTTAGTTTAATTCTGCTACCCAGTTTATTTCAGTGTTTAATTAATAGTTCATAGTAGTTTGTTGTTTAATTCGTAAATAACTCTTGTATACATGTAACTCTCATCTAAATCAAATTGTTGAATTCTTTGTAAGTTCATGCATATGTATATACACTTTTTGCTGGTTGTGTGGAAGAGAAGGCCTTACGGCCTTAACTCTGCCAGCTAAAATAAATCATTATTATTATTATTATTATTATTATTATTATTATTATTATTAAAAGCACAGATGAAGTGATAGCACTCTAATCAGCCGAAGTGGAAATCGAACCCACGCCAAATATAGCTCATGATTAGTAGGCAAACGCGCTACCGTCTAAACTACACCTGGTGCGGAATATGTTTTAAATTAGACCTGTGCAGTAGTCAAAGAATCAAAATCGGACAAAGAGTAGCTTCACGAAAAGGCATTGCTACCGCACAACTCTCCTGGGTGGTCTGGTGGTCACTATGCTGACCTTTGGATAAGTTTCTGTTTCAAAGTTAAAGCTGATGAGCTACTATTCTGTAAAATTGAAATGTGTCAGCTGATACTTTTCTGATTGATGTTGGTCTTTTGTTCCTTCTACTTGTTGGAATTTATGAAGAATAGAAAAATAAAAAAAAACACTTAGAGATTTCTATAATATCTTAATTGCATATTTTATTATTTTACTAGCCCATTTTTATATTTTTAGAGACTATTATAGGCGCCTGAACTTATACAGGGTGTTTCAAAAATACGGGGCATAATTTCAGGTATGTATTTCCCACATGTAGACAATCAAAATAGTTCATTACAACATGTGTCCGGAAATGCTTTATTTCCGAGTTATGGCCTTCACAACATTGAAATTCACCGGAACGTTTTTCTTTCCGCAGGTCTTTGCCGTCAAAGGAGACATTAAGAGGGCACTCTGACAGTTCATTCCGAGGCGAAGGTTACATTCAGTGTTGTGTAGGCGTTAGACTGTGCGACATGTATTCAAATCAAGAGCTGGCAGAAATACACTTCACGTACGGTAAGGCGGACGGCAATGCTGCGTTGGCTCGTCGTTTGTACCAGGACAGGTACCCACAGCGACAATGTCCAGATCGGAAGACATTTGTACGTCTCCATTACCGTCTGTGCGAGTATGGAAAATTTAACTCTCCTGGTTTGGGAAGGGGACGATCAAGTTCTACAACTCCAGAAGTACAGGAGGATATTCTGGAGGCTGTGAACATGACTCCTATCAGCACACGAAGTGTAGCGTTGCAAGTCAATTTCTACTTGTGGGGCCATTTAAAATCATTGGTTTATTCGTCTCCGGTGCCTGATTTGGAATCCCTTCGGAATCGAATTGTGGCATGTTCTGAGGACATACGCAATACTCCTGGAGTTTGGGATCGTGTTCGCAGGTCAATGAGACATCGATGTGAGGTCTGTATTAAAGCAGGAGGTGGACATTTTGAACATCTTCTGTAATGACAACGACCTGCGGAAAGAAAAACGTTCCGGTGAATTTCAATGTTGTGAAGGCCATAACTCGGAAATGAAGCATTTCCGGACACATGTTGTAATGAACTATTTTGATTGTCTACATGTGGGAAATACATACCTGAAATTGTGCCCCGTATTTTTTAAACACCCTGGATATTTGTAATGGCTTGAAACACCACGAAGAAAACAGGTGATAAACCATTGCCTTGTTTAACGGTTATGTTTATCATTAAGTAATTAACTGGAGTTAGCGCCAACTTTATCTGTGCATGTCGGTTTCCTACATAAGGCCTACATATTTTGTATCAAAGTAGGATCAATTTATGTAACAAATAAAATATCCTTAGCTTTTTATATTTTGTTCCTTGTATCGTAAGCCAAAACTAGCGGCGTGGTGTTATGGTGAATATTTTACCCTGACTTGGTGATTAAAATGGTTTAATTTGGGCGAATATTTCGTAAAAAAACAAGTAATTTCGTGCATATTTCGCACTCTAGAAAAACTTCAAAATGATAAAATAATCTTTTCCAATTATTAGTGAAACAACTTCTTTGAAACTAACAGATAATACTTACTTACTTACTTACTTACTGGTTTTTAAGGAACCCGGAGGTTCATTGCCGCCCTCACACAAGCCCGCCATTGGTCCCTATCTGAGCAAGATTAATCCAGTCTCTATCATCATATCCCACCTCGCTCAAATTCATTTTAATACTATCTTCCCATCTACGTCATTATAATCATTAATTAAATTCCTAATTCAATTTCATTCCATTGCGAGGGAATGATGTCACGCCATTCTTGATCTAATTAAGGTAGTTTGTTGCGTCAAGGAGAACTGGCAGTTGTCTGCTTGCGCTGGTCCCTGGAAGTAGTCCCTGAAAGCATCTTTGCCAGATGCCACAGGCATATAATTCTGATCGATCATAAATGTAGAAAAGTTCATGAATATTTTATAACGAAGAAAATGTTCACGTTTTATTTGGAAGAAACAATAATCATGACTACAATAATATAGAAACAGATATGGAAATTCTACACACCGCACCAAAAATCCACAGTTAAACATCTTAGAACAATACGAAATATACAATAGTAATATACGTTACAAGAGCGGTATGTTGACGTTTTCATGGCCGAGGAAAAGATTGAAAAAGCGAAACGTAGTTGACCTTTTTTAATTTCCGAGAACATGAAAATAAACATACCGCTCGTGTATCGTACATTATTTTGTGCGAAGATTGTTTATTACATACTTGAAAGACGAATTTCTAATTAGTTGCAATGAAATCTCCATCTTGGTTTCTGTTTAATGACGGCAACTTAGGAAAACCAAAATATCTTTCTTCAACATTGTTGCTATAAAATGTTTTCTGTGTTTACTATACTCCAGCAGGCCGTGATATACGTCTGTCTTTTTTTCCCACAGTCTATAAATGCGAACTTAAAACAAACGGTAAGGTTATGTAATGATTTATTTTTCATTTTAATATTTTAATAATATTATTTATATAACATATTGCAGTAATAACATCGGCATCTGGAATCTTGTTGATTTTTTCACGGCTTCCTTAATGTTACTTGTATCAGGAATGCAATAAGTTTCGTGGAGTAGTAGACTTTACTTAATTTTTGCAAATATTTAAAAACAATAATTAACAGTGCAATTTAGGTGAAATTGCAGTGGTGAGTTTCCAATTTATAATTATTACTATGTTAAACGTCTCTGAAAATAATATGTTAAAAGCCTAAAGCAGTAAAATGAATGTCGCGCTTAAGCGGTAAGAAGAGGGAAATTGTTATGTGTGTTACGTTGGGAATACTGAATGTGGTATTTCACACTTACCGCGTATTGCTTCTGTGCGGAAAACAAGCAAATACGCACGATCTCGCACAAACATACAAGAACACACCCACAACATATACTTAATACACAATTACAGTTCAATACCCACACATTATTCGATGCCATGATACATAACACACAAACAACCACCCCCCACCACAAGAGCAACACACCCCCATCCCTACAACTGACGAATGCAAATGGCAGAATGCAAGATCAAGAGAAACATCAGTAGTTCGTAGGACACTGAAGATGACGCAGAACCGGCGTCGAAACGGGCCGTCTGTCTAAGGTACATAGGCCTAACCTTTTTTTTTTTTAAATTTTAACACTTTTAACGTGTCGTTAAACAAGTAAAGTTTTTTAAACAAAGTGTTAACGTGAACCAGAATCAATGGAAGAAAGAGTCGTTTTTCGTGCATATTCCCCATAAAACCTGTAGTTTGTTGAAAATTTCGTGATTATGAATTGATTTCGTGGATTTCTATAAATTTCGCGAAAATTCGGGATTTGTATTTTCCATGCATAAAATTAAGCTTTTAACACATTTCGCGTATATCGTTAATACCGAAAAATCACACCTCTCAAAATGAACAAGTAGGTTTAAAGCTCTCTGTTGAATTCCTAATCATTGAACTACAAACTGTAATTAAATATTAGAGTCCATAATAAATTTTGTGACAACGATTTGATATTCTGTATTCTCTGCAGGCTTATTTAGAAGTATGTCGTCAGGATAAACAACATGCAAATTCTGTTTATTCTCTGGGTTTAATGACTTCTGAGGATACACTAAAGAGATTAATTTTTCATTCATAAGTTTTTCAGCTCAGTACTATACTTATTTTCTCTACACCTGATCTGTAACTCATATGAGGTGCCTATTAAATTAAATCGAATGCCTCATATCTGGCTTTCAAAACTTTCGTGGTTACAATTTCAGTTCAGCATACCTTTGTCAATTATCACGTAAAACTAACTCCTTTACTTTTTTAAACAAAGCGAAGCTTTCCTTTTTATGACTTCTGCGTAAACCACTTCATGTTTTAGAAGTTAGACCGTTAAGTTTCGTTTTGCTGTCGTTTATTTCCATAACGCTGCAGAGTGCTGTATGCAGTATGGAATCTGGAGTGCGTTTCGTGCCAGCTTAGAGTTGCGCGCGCATGTAGCAAGCGATCCAAGTGATCAAGTTACACCTAGACCTATATGTATTCTGTATGTCTAGGTTGCACTTGCTTTCTTCTGATTAACTGCAGTTTTGTAAACAAATCGTTAAATACGCTGTATGCTGAATTTCCATTGTATTGCAGTGTTTTTGAACCGACCGTTGTGAAGGGAAGTTACTGTGCTGCAGTATTATTTTAAGGGAGCACAATATTAATTCCGGGCTAAGTTGCTTTTCATTTGCAAAGTATCGCGACAAACAGGACCCTGTTTCTGTGTTCCAATATAAATCACAAAGTACGAAATGTAATGTTTTTTGTGTCAGCTATAATATTTTATTTATTTATTTATTTATTTATTTATTTATTTATTTATTTATTTACTTATTTATTTATTTATTTATTTATTTATTTATTTATTTATTTATTTATACCTATAACAGGGCAAGCCTCAATTATAATAGACAGTACAGATATTCGTTTACAAAAAAAAAAAAACATAGATAACATGAAAAAAAAGAGATGAAACAGATACAAGTGTAAATACAAATTAAAATGGAAAATGAGAAAAGGAAAGAAAAAAAAAAGAACAGACAAATAGCTACTACCTAAATAAGAGATACAGATATAGATATAAATGAAAAATACAAAATAAAATAAATGAAAAATACAGTAGAACCTCTATTATCCGTCACCCTATTAACCGATTATTGGATTATCCGTCTGTCATTCTCTCCCTTTTTGTTGCAGAAAAAATATTGAGTACTGCACAATACATTAGTGCTTATTTTTTTTTAATAGAAAGTGATATTATAACACAAGCCTTTGTCCTTACACATTATGATCTACTGTTCGAGTGACCTGTTTAATTTCTCTGCAAAACGTCTTCCAGAAGTGCCAAAAGAATACAATGTGCTGTGCTACGTATCGAAGATAAGTGCATATAATTGAGTGGTTTTGGAAAAGAGGAACTGTGGTTCATCTCACATCGGAATACGAGGTTGGAGTTAAAACTGTGAGGTATTTAATAAAAAAACAAGTATAAAGTGTATAAATTAATTAAATCTATAACATGAGACCTATAGGTTTCCTATCTTTCCACGGAAATTTATCATAGGAAGTTTTCTTGACCCTTAGAAACCCGTCATTGACATTCATTCATAGTGTTCTGTCACTGCAAACCCAGTATTCTCCAGTCTTTCCTATTTTCTGCCTTCCTCTTAGTCTTCGCATATATCCATACATCTTAATGCCGTCTATTATTTGATATATTCTTCTGTCCCGAAATCTTCTCCCGTTCACCATTCCTTCGAGTGAATCCTTTAGTAGGAAGTTTCTTCTCAGTCAGTGACCCAGCCAATTCCTTTTTCTCTTCCTGATCAGTTTAAGCATTATTCTTTCTTCACTCACTCTTTCAAACAGAGCTATTATACTTAAAACTTCTGATCCACTACCTAATGTGTTAAAACACATGACCACGGAGAAAATTTCGATACTGCATTATGAAACAATTCTTCTAAGGTACGAATTACCCGATTTTTTCGATTAACCGTTCAGCTTACCCCCTTCATTACCACGGATAATAGAGGTTCTACTGTAGTTAAATATAGATATCATAGCCAAAAATGTAAAATGTAGCTATAATTGGCAAATTACAGAGTAACAAATACCAATATTATATAAAATCAACTACCTTCAGTATATTAATAAGAAAATGTTTGTATTCCATGTAAGAAATGCAGAAATCTAGATCCCATGTTTTACATATTTAATTGAAATTTGAACACATTTTTAACACTGGTGAATTTTTATGTGCTGAAGTGTTTGGTTTTTTATAATATAACAATTGACGATTTCTTAAATGTGATGTTCTAGCGTTAAGCTGGATTTGTGATAATATTTCGCTATTATCCAGTAGACCGTTGAATATTTTATACAATAAAAGTTGTTCAGCAAGTAATCTACGACTGGCAAGAGACATTAAATTAAATTTTGTTATGGAGGGCTGAACAATGATATCTTCTAAAATACAGATATCTAGAGAATCGTTTTTGAATTTTTTTCAATTTGATTCCTATGTGATTTGCAAGTGGTGACCAAATTACAGAGACATATTCCAATTTAGCGCGAACATGACAGTTAAAAAGGAGTGTCAAAGTCGAAGTGTTCTGTAAAGTTTTTGAATTTCTAATAATAAAACCCAGATTTTTTAAAGCATTATTTGTTATACCATATGTGATTATGAAAAGTCAAATTATGATTAATAGTTACGCCGAGATCTTTTACACAATATATTCGTTGTAATGGTTCATCGTTCAATGTATAATTACCTCTTAATAAGATGTAGTCCTTGTATAAGTCATATAACAACATTTTTTGTATTAAAGTTTAACCCATTATTTAAAAGCCATTGTTAAATATTGTTGATATCAATTTGTAGTAATTCTAGATCGGACGTATATATTTCATACTATTTATCTACTGTAGGGGAGACTGTTGTACCTTTAGCATAGTGTACCTTTGAACATTTTTTGTTTTTTAATTTTTGCTGCTACCTTGAGGACTCAAAATGAAGTAGATTGTAGATAAAGCCGCTAAGTAGGTCTGGTTGTAGTTTCAGCTTGATTTATTGCAAAATGCGAGTTCCGTGGACAAAATAAGTTTTTTAGTACCAAAAGTAAACATTTCGTTCATTGATGTGTGTTTTCTAACACAAAACCAGATTGCATTTGTTAATATCTTTCAAGTACGGCGTGTTCCCTATCATCTGGTGAGTAATAACATATTTTAATTTCCATGATTTATTTGACTCTCTAGTTTTCGGAGCCATATTTGTTTAAACGTGCATCCTCTTGTACCTTTGAATACAAAACATCTTGTACCATGGAACATGTTCCAAATTATACGATACTATCGGTTTTTGTTTTTCTTTTATTTTAAGGTCATGTCACGAAGTAAGTCTGGAATTAAAGAGGTCCCCAATTGATTCGGATGTCTTGAAGAAAGCTGTTGAAGCAGTTATTGCTCCTTCAGGAAATAAAATCTCAATCAGAGAAGCCTGCTCTGGTTTATGATTGAAAATACATTTTAAATATAATTGTCAGTTTTTACAGCTATATTCCCACCTATATTGCATGTGTTCCAACTTACAAGAGGGTATGTTCCAAGGTACATGATCCTGTTGTACCTTTGAATACGTTACATATCCCTTCATTTTATTTTTTCCATCCTTAATAGATCTGTAAAACAGGGAAATACTTACAGGAAGTTGTAAAGGAATCTTCAATAATTATTTCAAGCATTTTTTCATTTAAAAAATTTAATTTCCCAAAATTAAAAAAAAAAAAATATGAAAAGTGTTTCAAGGTACAACAGTCTCCCCTATATTGCGACTACGTTTTTGGATTTGTTTTGAAAACAGTCCTAGGTTTTTCGCACCAGGGGTGCGCGATAGCCTCGCGGTTAGGATGTAACGCTGGAAAACCGGAAAGTTGCTTGTTCGAATCCCGATGGGGTTATGAATTTTCTCCATTGATCTGACCCTTCTGACGACACTATGGTCCTAGGGGTTTACTCTGCCTCTAACAGAAATGATCTTTTCGGGTGGTAGAACCTACGGGCTCGTAGGACTGACATCCCTATAAAGCCGATTGTGTCCGTCTGGGCCGATTTGTCCTGTAATGTAGTTAGCTATATCTTACGTGTTGTAAATACAAAATAACTTATTAAGTGGAAGCTTATTTAAAACAGAAAACTACAAACTGTCAACTACCAGGAGCACATGTATACCAGTAATGTGTGTGTGTCTAATGTCTACCCACTTCACTTTGCGTGATTCGGGTTCCGCATACTGCGGATAGATGACAGGACTGTGACCCATTTTCAACTTGCACACCATTTCGGCGGGCCACGTCATGCATAATGTGTATCTGTGAAGAGTTATGTCGTGTACTAGGGTGACTGTATGCTAAGTGTTCGTGTAAGTGTAGTGTAGGGAATGGGTGAGGATAATGATGAAGGTGAGAATGAGAGAAGGGGAAACCCGGTGCCAACACGTAGCCTACTCCTGTCGAATAGTACCAAGGAGGCCGCCAAGCTTAACGTCTCCATCCGACGGACGAATCACTATCAACAGTGACATATGCCTTCTCTTCATATACACTGCGGAGAGATTTGGGATTTAACCCAGGCATAATGGTGCACAATTTAGTGATTAGAAGTTGTGCACCACCATCTCTCCTAGTCCCGAGGTAGAAGTTTTACATGACAATTTCTGATCCCTCCGGGAACCCGGGCCGGCTAGTCTGGAGGCAGAAGCGCTACCACAGAGCTAACTCGGCGGACTATATACCAGTAATGTTAGAGTGCATATATATTCCAAACCTTTTCATGCTCCCTGGAGAAATGTGAAAGAAAACTGAACCTAGATCATACAAAGTTGCAGTTTGGCTGTTTACTAATGCGTTTGGAATCATATTTGTAGATGACTGCTGTCCGGAAATGAAGTTCTCAAAAATGTATAAAGGCTTCAATTGAATGGCTAAAAAAAACTACAATCATAATACAAAAACATAAATTTTCAGGAGAAACAAAAAACTACCTAGCATGGGTGTTGTTGACACATCATCATCATCATCATCATCATCATCATCATCATCATCATTATAAAGGTTTGGGCCATTTGATCCGTTCCTTCTCAGAGAAATTGATCTTCCCATCTATTATATGGTCTACCTATACTCCGTCGTCCAACTAGGGTTTAGTTCAAAAGTAATTTTGGAAACCTGTCTCCATGCATTCGTTCAATATGTTCTTTCCAGTTTTCTTTACATTGTAATAATTTGTCATTGACACTACAAGTATGAAATTCATAAGGTATTGTAGAGACTTGGGAAAACTGAAGTACATTATGACTTAAATTGCCTCATAGGTAACTGTGGACAATGGTTCTTTTAAGAAAAAATACTATGTTTTGGTTGAAGTTTGCCTCTCCTTTAATCTTATTTTTACGTATTATCCGTTGCTTACGTCTCTTCCACGGGCTTACTTCTGCACCTAAAGTGACACCATACAATAATTCACGTGCCAAAGTATTTTTCTTTGAGGTGACTTTGCCACGTAGGCCTACGTAAGAATCGGTACTGCCAATCTACTACAGTTTCAAATTGTATGGATAAATGTTTCAAGATGATATGAACGGGATATTTGTAAATGCTAGCATCGTCCTGGCTGGACAGTGACTGTTTTCACAAAACAATTTTTTGGACTATGGTTGTTTTATGAAAATCACTGAAAATTTCCACTCCTATGCCATAGGCCTATGTGTTTTTTTTCCCCCTAACAACTAATTCAGTAGATGGCCGTTGCAATACGCTCATCATATGCTCTAATATCTCAAATTTGCATTTTTTGAACTATGTTTAAAAAAACCCTTCAATTCATTACATAATATATGAAAATTTTGTATTCGAGAAATCTAACAACAGGGAGCGAAGAAGATGAAATGCATGAAATTCAAGCATGTCTGTAGTTAAGACTGTATGTTTTGTCGAGTATTATATGTGAATTATGCTATCATATATAATGTAATTACGTAAAGGCCGAATGTTTAGGCATTTGTAACAATTAAAATAGGCAGGCAAAATAGGCAATGAAAATGTGAGAAAAAAAGGCATAATACATTTTAGGAATAAATTTAAATTATATCAACATTATTCCATATTTACTGTGTAGGTGACATATGTTGACTTATAAAATGTTCACACCTGTGGAGTAACGGTCAGCGCGTCTGGCTGCGAAACCAGATGGTCCGGGTTCGAATCCCGATCGGGGCAAGTTACCTGGTTGAGATTTTTTCCGCGGTTTTTCCTCAACCCAATTCGAGCAAATGCTGGGTAACTTTCGGTGCTGGACCCCGGACTCATTTCACCGGCATTATCACCTAATTTCATTCAGACGCTAAATAACCTAGATGTTGATACAGCGTCGTAAAATAACCCAATTTAAAAAAAAATTATAAAATACATTTTTTCGTGATTAATTGTCTCTTCACAAATCTTACATAACAAAACTGTTCCATCGGTTGAAAACACATGGGCACCAAATTCATGAAGTTTACTTTGCAATGGTTTACTGAATTTATGCATTCTAGCTAACCGATCTTATACCTTCTGTCACCCGACAATAACTGACTGTTCCTCACTCAAATTTCTTTCTCCTACCATAATAAACACGTGTAGCACAAAATTGTAACAGTAAGATTTGAAAATATGAAAGCAAACAATTGGAAATGCTACGTGACAACTTCTATGAGAACGAACTTAATATTTAAAATTTTAAAGCTGATTAGGAGAAAAGTTTTCCGGGCTATGAGGCCGTGGCCCGTTGGTTGTGTGACCGAACGTTTCGTTCACTGCTGCGATGAACATTTTCAGTGGTGTGGAGTGCTGGTGCGGCAGGGCATAGTTGTGCCCCATGGTCAGATAAGATGCAGCAGATAAAAAAGGGTCCCTGTTTTGTGGGCATAGTTGCGCCCCGTTCCCATCAGGTAGAGAAAAGGTCATGGCATAGTTGCGCCCCGATGAAATAGGTAGAGAAAAAGACACTACGGAAACTCGAGCCTCGTAATCAACAAACCTTATTGATTTCTTATTCGATTTATATTCATTATCGATACCGTTAAAATGAACACCATAAAGTTGGCAGTACTTTATTAACTGTTTTTCTACTGTTTATGCAGTGATTATCAATAGCCTACCGTTAAAATGAACACCATGAAGTTGGCAGTACTTTATTAACTGACATATTCAAATGAGTGAGCCGTTGGAATATGGGGCCTTAGCAGTCTTGACATTTTATTAGTGATTTTCACACCGTGTGTGGCGTATAGTGAGGTTAATTTAAAATTCATGTTAAGTTTAGTGAAAAGGGTGAAGAGTTAATAATTGATAATGATTCTAAGTTTCAATTTTCGAAACCCTGTACCGTAGGGTTAAGATATCGATGTAGAAACAAAAAATGCAATTCATTTATTATGTGTGATCAATAAAAAAGTGTTATTTTAAATAGCAAAATTGAACGTACGCTAGGCTTACCTGATTTCAATGCAGCTATCACTGTAATATTTTTAAGTAATTTATTTATTTTATGACAATCACTTTCGTGTGTACTATGCTCATCGGGGCACAACTATGCCATGTCCATTCTGCTACCTGATTTCTTCGGGGCGCAACTATGCCATGTCCATTCTGCTACCTGATTTCTTCGGGGCGCAACTATGCCATGTCCATCCTAATACC
This sequence comes from Periplaneta americana, assembly GCF_040183065.1. Classification (NCBI taxonomy): domain Eukaryota; kingdom Metazoa; phylum Arthropoda; class Insecta; order Blattodea; family Blattidae; genus Periplaneta; species Periplaneta americana. The sequence continues at coordinate 178,524,094 of NC_091124.1, forward strand.
TGATTTCTTCGGGGCGCAACTATGCCATGTCCCATCTGCTACCTGATTTCTTCGGGGCGCAACTATGCCATGTCCCATCTGCTACCTGATTCCTTCGGGGGGCAACTATGCCATGTCCATCCTAATACCTGATTTCTTCGGGGCGCAACTATGCCATGTCCATCCTACTACCTGATTTCTTCGGGACGCAACTGTGCCATGTCCCATCTGCTACCTGATTTCTTCGGGGCGCAACTATACCATGGCCATCCTACTACCTGATTTCTTCGGGGCGCAACTATGCCATGTCCATCCTGCTACCTGATTTCTTCGGGACGCAACTATGCCATGTCCCATCTGCTGCCTGATTTCTTCGGGGCGCAACTATGCCATGTCCCATCTGCTACCTGATTTCTTCGGGGCGCAACTATGCCATGTCCCATCTGCTGCCTGATTTCTTCGGGGCGCAACTATGCCATGTCCCATTGCTGCCTGATTTCTTCGGGGCGCAACTATGCCATGTCCATCCTGCTCCCTGATTTCTTCGGGGCGCAACTATGCCATGTCCCATCTGCTGCCTGATTTCTTCGGGGCGCAACTATGCCATGTCCCATTGCTGCCTGATTTCTTCGGGGCGCAACTATGCCATGTCCATCCTGCTCCCTGATTTCTTCGGGGCGCAACTATGCCATGTCCCATTGCTGCCTGATTTCTTCGGGGTGCAACTATGCCATGTCCATTCTGCTACCTGATTTCTTCGGGGCGCAACTATGCCATGTCCCATCTGCTGCCTGATTTCTTCGGGGCGCAACTATGCCATGTCCCATCTGCTACCTGATTTATTCGGGGCGCAACTATGCCATGTCCCATCTGCTACCTGATTTATTCGGGGCGCAACTATGCCATACCGATGCGGCTTGTTCAACTGCGCGTGCCGGTAATTAGAATGTAAAAAGGAACAATGTCATAAAAGTGATACACTTCGGAGGAGTATTTTTAGTTTATGGCGTAAGTTGTAGCATATTGCTTTAACTTGGGTGTAATTGTTCATTAAATTTATTAACAAAAAATAGAAATCGATTTAAAAGATTCATTTTTTAGCTTCCTTAAGATAGTGTATGTTTTTGAATTCGAAATATATCTGCATTTTTAATCCCCGCGGGTAGGGTTTTATGCCACGGCTTCTATTGCCTTAAGCTAGATTTACTGCACTTTTTTTCCAACCTGTTTCTATGTGAAGACTACAGAAGTCAAGACTCTTTCCGATGGAAGCAGTGCTTTGCTTTTGTTGTAAAGTTATGAATATTCATTGCATATCGGTATGAAGAATATGGGATATGACTTGTAAGATATAAGATGAACAGCGGTAAGTGGAACTCATAAATTTACTAGTTTAACTATTACCTTTAATAGCTTGCTGAATTGAAATTAAAATTTGTTAAAATTTGAACAGGTGACCATCAATACCTTTGTAACTATGGTGAAAAGGAAGAAAAATTACGTTATTGAGTTGAGATCCACGAACGCGAAACATATTTTCTTGGCTCACAGGTTACACTTGCCTCCAGTGGTAGTACCTTTCTGCAGCAAAGATCAGATTATGTATGTATGTATGTATGTATGTATGTATGTATGTATGTATGTATGTATGTATGTATGTATGTGTGTATGTATTTATTAACACTACAATTGGGTATACATCCGGTGGCAGTGATATATAATATACAATAATATCATTACAATTATACAATAATTACAGCAATAAAAGAAAGAAAAATAAATAAATAAATAAATAAACCTAAATTTATTTCTAACTATAAATAAATAGATGCAATAAACCTACGACTATAAATAAAAACTATTCTATAATAACGCCTAACAATGAGCAAAAGTAAACCTAATTTATAAGTACTTCTATTTCACCCAATTATTACCAATTTATGTATGATATAAACATTTGTCTTCCTACGTAGATGTCGAGACAAGAGATTCGTCCTTAAACTTGCTGTCGTTAAACATGAGATTCGAACAGTGAAGGCCCAGAGAATATGCAGACGCAGACCAAGGTCATTAACAAATCAAGCCACTACTGGGAACGTACAATCAAGGAGGCCTAGAGATTAAGCTGGAGAAAAACAACTTTAACAGAGACGGTGGACTACAGCTCAGTCAGGCATGGACACCGGCCTTGGACCAGCTTAGGCCCTCTTACAATCAAGGTCACGAAGATCATGGACCGAGGACAGCAACCGATTCCAACTGGCGGAACAGGACTCGTCACCCGCCAAACTTCACACAGGAATCCCGGGAGGGACGGGGCTTATGAGGAATGATAATTCCCGGCCCCGGATTGGCCGATCCGCCAACCAATCCTGTATCACTTGAGACAGCCTAACATCTATATAACCTACGACTTTCTGTCCAGACATCTCCTTAAAAATTTTCTAGAGCTCCTTCAGTGGAGCAGCGTAACCCGGAGTGAGACTAGTGGCCAACAGGCTTGGAGCTCACATATTTAGTTTCCTACAGCCCCCAACCCCTTGCAAGGACGCGTTTTGCGTACCTTTTAAATTTGTCCTCCCAATTCTCCTCTCTTTTTCGATTTCCAGACATCTTAGAGCCCCCAACCCCTTGCAAGGACCCGTTTTGCGTACCTTTTAAATTTGTCCTCCCAATTCTCCTCTCTTCTTCGATTTTCGATTTCCAGACATCACTGCCTTGAAGATGGCTGCAGAGATAGTAGTTGAAAGTTTGGAACATTCCAAAATTTCAACTCGGCTGATATCCCGCGAAAACATATTAGCGAGTATTACCAATTTAAGTAATTACATATCACCTTAATTAATTACATATCACCTTAATTAATTACATATCAACTTAATTATTTACATGGCACAACTTAGATAATTACACTGCACCTACAATTACATTTTCAGTCTAATCTTCTCATCCTTTGCTTATGTCTTGGGGCAAGTGGATATAAAAGAACATTACATTCTGTATAGAACGACAATTTTATATTTTGGGCATTTAATACACTGCAAATATTTAAATGACAAAACAACAAACAAACAAAATAAAAATATTCTTTACATTTCTAAGAACTTTTGCTTAAAACAAATTGAAAGAATGAAAATACATATAGAATCAGAATTTTATATTTTTGGCGCGAAAATGTTTCCACTCAAGAATATTATGTGAAGTAGTTTCTAATAGCATGCACATTCGATAGTTGATGCCATTTTATAAACTCGCCTCTTTGCGTTTAATGACATGGATTACACTTGCCCCAAATTTACACTTACCCCGGTTCACCTTAACAGTGATCTGACATTGATTATCCCATATAGGAAGTAAACACTTGCCTGGTACAATAATTTTATTAGTCCTTAACTTCATCACCAGTAAGCTATAGCCTAAGGAGGAATCAGAAGTATCCAGACAATTTATTTTACCAATACAAACTTTATGCACTTTGCCCGATTGGATTCACCTGGATTTGAATTCGAGTCTTTGGCGTAGAACATCGACGTTCCATCACTTTGCTGCTTAAAGGCGTAAATCAGTACGTAAAAGTAAATAAACTATAATGTCGTATGTCCTCCGGTTAGGTTTATCGGAAACAACTGAAACTGGTTGAACTGTGTTCCCAGTGTAATCAATGTCATGGTAACTGATAATTAGTTTCTCACGCAGTTGAGTTGTTAGTGTGGTGGTACTTTGACAACTTTTTTTGCCTTTATGTAGGTACAGTGTGTATTGTACCTGCCTTTTCTAGTAATATATGAGTAGGGCCTACAGATAATGGATACATGGATGTTCATTCACATTTGACTAACAGCGACGTGTATGTGTATGTGTGTGTGTGTGTGTGTGTGTAATATAAAACATGAAGCTTCATAGAACGTTTTTAAGTTAGCCCTCTCCCACATTGCATAAACATCTAAATTATGTTCTTGTGTGACATTAGTAGTCCGAGTTTTGCTTCCTCTTTCTCTCTCTTGCAACGCGTTTCCACAACATTAGAATAATTTGGTGCCCCTTGGGACGAGGGCCTGACCTCTCAGGTGCAGGCTGCGGGGAAAGCTGCTGGACTTGTGTTGTGGCGTGTTGTTTAATGAAGGATGGACAACTCTCAACATTTCGTCTCTATACAAACCGTGCTGAGTGACTTTCGAAAAACAGAGTGCAAAATTGACTTCTGTTCATTTTTTATTTCTTGTAACGATACTATAGCTATTGGCCAGAGGTGATATGAAATAAAGATTTATTGGAAATCCTGTTGAGAACAAAATAAAGAAAAGAAACTGGAACTGAATAGGTACGCTGTAAGCGGGAGAAGATTCCATAGAAAAATAAACACTATATTGGAACTCGTAAACGTGTCAGACCGAAACATTTATGGAGACATCTTTGAAGATATCGAGAGAGGTGGCCCATGCGTCCTGCACGAGACTCGCATTCTGGAGGTCCGCGGTTCAAGTCCTCTGACCGACCAACCCGACTGTGGCTATTCCGTGGTTTTCCACAGTTACTTAGGAAAATTTCGGGTTGGAATATTCATTCCCACGGTCCATTTCCCTTCCTCGTCCCTGCAGAAAAAGAATTTAGATATCATATCATTCATCGTCTTCATTTCATTCCATAGACATATTCAGGTTATGATTCATGTCTTCGTCCGCTTGTAGGAGGAGCGTCCTCTCCGAAACCGTCTCTGGTTCCATGTCTTGTGGAATATCTCTGCCAGGATTCATTCCTTAAGAGCACTTCCGAGGGCTGTCGGAATGGATCCTGTGGTGCTTGGTCACCTTAACGGTATGAACTTAAGGCGGGAAGCTAGGTGGCCTATTGGATGAGCGGGTGAGAGGTCTCATGCGGCCGGTGGGCTGGTACACCTCATTATCTTTCATCCCATAATTCGGAGTGCACAATAGGCCACTGTTGAGCCCTTCCTGTCCACTTACTATTACTGCTACTACTACCACAGTCTACTATATACAGTCGCGAAGTTTGAGGTGTTTTTTTTTGCAAATCTCGTGATAAAGCGCTCCAAGCGGTTAGCAACTAGAAACAATAGACTGTCCATGATCGACTTTGGACTGTGTCGTATTTCTATCGAGTGCTAGCTCGTTGCGTATTTCACATTGGTGCTTGTGAAATGTTCGTTATTGGTTGTAATGAAAATGTTAATGGCTAAAATACAATAATTGGAATGATAATATTTTACAAGAGACGTAGAAAAATTAAGTTTGTTTTAATGAAATTTATTGATCACGTTTTATTTTCAATTCTGGTGGGATTATTATTGCTTAGGCCTACTTTTTTTTTCAAAGGATATATTTTTAATTATAGCTGTTGATTTTGTTGTTATTTTTATTTGTTGCTTTACTAGAGACGTAGAAAAAGTATGTTACAATAAAATTCATTGATCACGTTTTATTTCAAATTCTGGTGTGCTTATTATTGCTTAACCTCTTCCCACTTTGTTAACTACGTAAGCATACACCGCAAGTACCGGTACACGTAAGTTACTCCATTAATTCATATTTCCATTATTATTGTTGTAAAGGGAAATACAAATTAATATTTATTGGTTTCATAGTTAATTATCGCTATAAACTTGAATGAGTGAGTTCGTTTTGCACAAACAAAAATTATATTAACTTATTTCTTGCATGTATCTTCGAGTTTATGGTGGAATTTAATATACTTCATTAAAATAATAAGTTAACTTTATGCATTTAATATTTCAATAATGGAAGGAAGGTGTAATTTTTCCAAAAGAACACGACAACGAAAGTGTAACATATTTTGTAGCCTGCTAGGAGAGAGATCTGCGATGATGAGGCGATAGTAGCGATCCTAGTGGTGAGCAACTACCCATGTTTGCATTTTTACTACATATTGAGCTTCGCAACTGTATATAGTAGACTGTGCTACTACTACTACTACTACTACTACTACTACTACTACTACTACTACTACTACTACTACTACTACTCCTACTCCTACTATTACTACTACTACTACTACTACTACTACTACTACTACTACTACTACTACTACTACTAGTGCTGCTGCTAGAGTAAGTGGCCCCAATGTGGAATAAGTTCTTAATATAAAATACCGAAATAAAATATCCGTAAATTGCTGACATCTTGTGAGACCCATGAAGAACTACTGGAATAGCAGCCCAGATCGAGCTTAACAGATCCTAGTTGAAAAAATCTCGTTGACGAATTAGAATTGCGTGTTTTTAATCTGAGCGTCAAGAAAATATTTTAGTACAATTGCAATGTAAGCATTAACATAATATTTTGTTGGCAAGTTATATGTGTATACATGGACTAATATCAGAACAAATGCCCAAAGAATGTATTTAGTTGTTACGTGTTAAACAGCTTGAATGTAAAATGGCTGAGATGAGCCGTGAGTATATGGAATATCAGGGTGTGTCTTAATATGGAATATTTCATATTGCGGTCACGAAAGAAATATTTTTAATTTAGAAAGCATGACACTTAATCATGACATAAAAATATTTTATGGTATATTATAGTAGGTAATAATAATAATAATAATAATAATAATAATAATAATAATAATAATAATAATAATAAAACTATTATCATTGCTCATATGGTATTCATGTATCCTCTGAAAACTTACTACGGCCAGGATATTCGGACATGGTAGCTAATCACAGGGACCCTGTAAGGACTGTGACTCACTATTAAGTTTCAGAACTCTTCGGAAGAACTTATGATAGAGAAGCCACAGTGGAAACTGAGATTAATGGGTATGAAAAAACTGGCATTTACTCATTTGATAAAGAGAAATTTCACGAGTATGATTTCCCAACTAAAGTGACAGACACTGTCTCTGTAGCAACAAACAGAACATGTGACGTAAGTGTTCTACTCTCAAAATTCACGAGGCACCAAATAATCGTGGTTCAAACCGAGAAACTGCAGTAATCCTAACGAGTTCTCCCTACAAAATTGAACTTCAAACAAAAAAGGAAAATATGGATGATGAAAAAGACAAAGGGGTTCTATGCATTTATTTTGTGAGAAATGCTGCTAGTTTATTTTATTAATATTTTTCTTAAGAAAAAACTAGCAGCATTAAGAAAAAATATTAATAAAATAAACTAGCAGCATTAAGAAAAATATTAATAAAATAAACTAGCAGCATTAAGAAAAAATACTAATAAAATAAACTAGCAGCATTAAGAAAAATATTAACAAAATAAATGCATAGAAACGTGCAGCTACCTCATAAATACTTGCAGTAAAAATTTCATCCAGATTGATTAATATTTGGCATAAGAAAGTTGGTGTTGAATCAACAAAAATGAACACAGAAAAATAGATTTGAAAATAAAATGAATATTTATGTAATTTAATATTCTTCTCCGCTACATTCATCTAGTAACTTCAGGGAGCCAACAAAAAGTTACTTGATTTGTAATCAGAAATTTTAAAAAAGAATTCTTCGATGAAAAACAATTTTGACAGCTCTTTAAATTCCACACCCCCTTCCAGCCTTAATTTTAAAAGTGTAAACATACGAGTATTTGTAATCAGAATTGAGCTGAATCCATTTGGGGTATGAAAATATAAATTCTGAATAAGTGAAATGGGTAAAAAAGAATTTGGAAAAATTTTCATGATTTTCAGTGGAGTCTTCCCTTAAGTTTACGAAATGGTCAATTGGAACAAAAGGTTCCAAATGATACTATGAAGAATCAGTAAACAGTCCCAATCTGATGGTTGATGCTCGTGGTGCAATTCTTCGAATAAGTCGCGGATATTATTATGGCAATAAACCATTGGGCCATCTACCACAAAGAATTGTTTATACTTCGCACGAAAACATGACGACCTTCCCTCATCCCCTTCACCAGTTAACTGCAGGCACGCGCAAGGGATAAACCCTTAGCCGAGTTGCCAATTCTTGAAGTCATTGTGATTTGCGAACGTTTTTCAAACTGTGTTCCGTGAAACCGCGATTTTCAGCGAGACTATATTATCTTTGTAAATATACCTTAATTTGTAATTACTAAAACAAAATTGGTGTAAAAATGAACAAACTTATTTTAAAAACACTTTATATTTATATTTTCACTAACATGTTTTGCCTAAATAAACAAAAAAATGCAGACTTCTATAATAAATGTTAAATTCTCATGTTATTGAAGTTCCAGAATTTTATACTTAATTAAGAATGTTGCGCCGGTAAAATTTTCTGAAACTGTGATCATTGAATAGTTATAGAATTTATAGTACAAAAGAGTAAAGTTAGATTTTATCAACTTCGCCTTGGGTGATAATTTCCACGAACGCATAAACTCTGTTTACTCTAGTATGCTATACAATATTTTATTCATTACTGGTATGTAAATTTAATTTTAAATTGTAGGGCTTTTCTTTGTAATGTGTTGTTGGCGAAGAAGTTCACATATATTCATTTTACTATTGCTAATATGTTGGTTGTCATGTAGAGAGTGATTTAAAAACATTTAATTCACTGCTGTAAGTTAGAAAACTTTTAAGCATTGCTGTGAATAATGTTATTATTTAGGTTGCTAAGGACGGTGTTGCTGTTGGCGATATCTCTTTCGCGTACTGTTCACATACTGTTCGGCGAAGTAAATCACGTATAAAATCGTCTATCTTACCGAATTCTGTTTTAATTTATTTTCTCTTTAGTTGGTGAACCGCAATTCTTAATTTCTATGCCCGTATATCCAACTCCGCCGGTTGCGTCCGATGTTAAGTGGTTAAGATTTATACTTATTAAACTGCCTGAACTTTCGATTACTTTATGGATAGAATTTCTAACGTTAGACACAATTTTAACACTTTGTTTTCTTAGCTACGCTCCTCTGCAAATCAGATATTCTGTTTTCTACGGTGTTATTTGTTGTTCTTGTCGTGATGGTCCTAGATCTTCAGGTGTATCAGGAGGCGTGGCTGCGGATCATCTGCTCCTACACTCATTAATCATGGCCGGAATAAATTAGACATATTGAAGCGCACAACGGTATAAAACAACACGTCGACAAAGACACTGAGAATGGGTGAAACCCAACAGGTAGAGGCAATGACTACTAGATTTGGCAATGCTGGGATCTATTGTATTTCTGCCACGCGGCTAGGGGTTGAGTAGAGGATGGGGGTTTATGAGAGATTACCAATTCCAAGAAGAGAGGCCGTCATGTTTCCGAGCCAAGTATACCATGTCATTCCTTACACGGAAATGGCAAACTCCGAATCGGGCTTTAACATATTCAGCCTAGAAACAAGACGTTCTGCTTTATCCTTTGGTAAAAAAAGAATCTCTAATTAAATCATTTAGTTCTGATATATGTATTTTCCTCGGGAAGGTCTTCACTATCTAACGCACGATGAGGAGGGGAAATCTTCACATTCTACTTTCTCTGAAACAAGTACTTCTACAGGACGCTCAGGAATTGGTAAATTGCTGTCATCGTGTGTAATTGGCGTTCTTGCAGAGTCTTAAGTTGGATAGGCAATGTTATGTTTATTCGTCACTGTGTCACATTGACACAGCAAAAATAACAATCATCTAGCCTATATGATTCTTTGGCTCTCGAAACACCATGGGTATAGCAAAGGGCATTGATTTTTTCCTCTTGTTCATCCAATAACGTAGTCCATTACAGTGTCTTGGTCTTTGAAAGTATAATTTGATACGACTGGTATGATTATATCAGTGCTGCACTAAAAGGGCAGGCATATTTTTTAATATATGAAACAAGCAAAATATTAATTTCATCAAAAATTGGAGCCAACTCGTTTTTGCAGGGTGGCCTTCAATTAATCACTCGTATTTTGAAAAGTTCTGTCATCATCAAAGAAAGCAGATGGGGTACGTTATCAGCAGGCTTCGAGACTTCGGACCCGATAGAGCAGATCAGTGGGAAATCCGCATAACGGCGTACTGAGTATAGTGGTAAAGTGTACAGTGGGTTGGGGTATCAGCCAACAAATACGCAAAGGAAAACGCTCCAGATTTGAAGGTTCTGACGAATAATTTGGTTTTCATACAAACTGTGTCTGAAACTATTACACGATTAGAAAAGTCAGAGCAAGAGATGCCGGAAGCCCTCAAATTAATTTAGAAAATGATCCAGAGAATTAATGAGACATCAAGTACACCGGTTACTGAACGTGTAAAACAGAAGTGGAAATCAATTTTATGTAAAAATAACAGATATGGAACATTGTGTAACATAAACAGCAAATTAGTGGACATAGAGTCACCCGAGAATAAAGGACTGTCTCTTAGAGACTGCAATGATGTTAGGTTTTTTCGTTTTGCTCCTATCATGTCATGCGACGTAGAGCGCAGCTTTCTACAGTACAGACTTTGGTAGATAACCGAAAAAAATTTACATTTGAGACACTGAGAATGTATCTTGTAGTACATTGCATTTTGGTACTGTAAGTGCACTTCCTATAGACGACCAATAGGATAAATGAAAAACTTAAAATTGCTACATGTTTATTTCCACCATTAACACTGTGTATAATTAAACAGAAATTCTTATAAAACGCAGGAGAATAAATGCTTTTCACATTCTTTTGACATTATCATTGTGTAATGTATATTTACTTTCAGAATGTACATATGTGTTTCCCCATACTACCGTACTCTACGCTAAATAGCAACGTTGTTACCTCTACACATTTCTATCTACCTGCAGCGAGTCAACAATCTATGCACAGTAAACTTATTGTATCGGGTCCAAAGTCTCGAAGCCTGGTTATCAGTGGACACAAGTTTACTACACCGAGAGCTCTGACTGCGTCACGGGGTGAGGGAAAGGGTCTTACCTACAAGGTACAGTCACAGTCTACTATATACAGTCGCGAAGCTTGAGGTGTTTTTTTGCAAATCTCGTGATAAAGCGCTCCAAGCGGTTAGCAACTAGAAACAATAGACTGTCCATGATCGACTTTGGACTGTGTCGTATTTCTATCGAGTGCTAGCTCGTTGCGTATTTCACATTGATGCTTGTGAAATGTTCGTTATTGGTTATAATAAAAATGTTAATGGCTAAAATATAATAATTGGAATAATAATATGGGACAAGGAGGAGACGTTTGTAGTGCTATAAATTGTAGCAACAGTAAGAGAAAGAGGCCAGAGTTATCCTTTTTCCGATTTCCGAAAGATTCAGAAAGGTTCCTGGGTTTCCACAAGAATGCTGTGCTGAAACAAAACTCTTAATTTGAAGTTTTTTGTGGCTGTTAGAATACATTATATCCTTAAATTTCACAATGAAATGTTTCAGTCCAACCGAAAGGACATTAGATACCGGTCAAAGTTCTGTGACTTAGGCTGCTATAAATTTCCAGAGAAATAAAGGTTAGGTCTACTTTTTTTTTTTCAGAGGATATATTTTTAATTGTAGCTATTAATTTTGTTATTATTTTTATGTGTTATTTTACTAAAGACGTAGATAAATTAAGTTTGTTTTAATGAACTTTACAGATCACGTTTTATTTTCAATTCTGGTGGGATTATTATTGCTTAGGCCTAATTTTTTCTTCAAAGGATATGTTTTTAATTATAGCTGTTAACTTTTTTGTTGTTTTTATTTGTTGCTTTAACTAGAGACGTAGAACAAGTCTGTTACAATAAAATTTATTGATCACGTTTTATTTCCAATTCTGGTGTGATTATTATTGCTTAACCTCATCCCATTTTATTAACTACGTAAGCCTACACTACAAGTACCGGTACACGTAAGTTACTCCATTAATTCATATTTCCATTATTATTGTTGTAAAGAGAAGTGCAAATTAATATTTATTGGTTTCAATTCATAGTTAATTATCGCTATAATCTTGAATGAGTGAAGCTATTATTGTAAATTTCAGTTCGTTTTGCACAAACAAAAATTATATTAACTTATTTCTTGCAGGTATCTTCGAGTTTGTGGTGGAATTTAATATACTTCATTAAAATAATAAATTAATATTTAAATAATGGAAGGAAGGTGTTAATTTTTCCAAAAGAACACGACAACGAAAGTGTAACATATTTTGTCGGCTGCTAGGAGAGAGATCTGCGATGATGAGGCGATAGTAGCGATCCTAGTGGTGGGCAACTACCCCTGTTTGCATTTTTACTACATATTGAGCTTCGCGACTGTATATAGTAGACTGTGGTGCAGTCATTGTACGTGCTGAGCTCTCTGATGTTATATGTACTGTTCGATCTACTGGGGAACAAGAGACACCATGTAAAAAAACACTACAAGTCTAAAAGACACAAGGAATGTTTTAAGTTCTTGAATTTGAAGAAAGTCGAAGCTATCCCCAAGAGTTCAAATATGGAATGTGATTTTTACCAAGACTTAGGCCACATGTTCGTTAGGACAAATATTCCATTTAAAAACTGAAACACCCATGTGTCAGTTCATTTTTGAAAAAATATACAGGTAGAACACTATCCCGACAATCTACCCTGCGTACGGGTTATTTAGCAAAATGTTATGAAGATGTCTTACGTGAAATTAGAGAAATCTTAAAAGATGAAAAATTGTGGGTATCTATAGACGAAACGACAAATATTGCAAACAGATCCGTTGCTAATGTTCTTGTTGGGGCACTTCAAACTGAAGGTGTGGGCAAAGTGTTTCTATGTCATCCGAAGAGCTAGAGAAAGTAAATCATGTTACCATGATTATTGTGGTCTGACGAAATGAAAGCAGAAAAGCTCTGTTTGAAAAATCGATGCGATTATTATGGTCTGACGAAATGAAAGCAGAAAAGCTCTGTTTGAAAAATCGATGCGATTATTGTGGTCTGACGAAATGAAAGCAGAAACGCTCTGTTTGAAAAATCGATGCGATTATTGTGGTCTGACGAAATGAAAGCAGAAAAGCTCTGTTTCAAAAATCGATGCGATTATTGTGGTCTGACGAAATGAAAGCAGAAAAGCTCTGTTTCAAAAATCGATGCGATTATTGTAGTCTGACGAAATGAAAGCAGAAAAGCTTTGTTTGAAAAATCGATGCGATTATTGTGGTCTGACGAAGTGAAAAGTCATGTAACACAGAACTATGTATGTTGTAATTAAATGTTAAATATAAACAATGCGTTATTTAATGTTATAAAGTGAAATTACTGAATAGTAAAGTTAATTTGCTGCAGGAACTGTACTCCAGTCGTCGTTATTGTAGCTACACGATGACATTCACCCCCTCCCTTCCTTGCTCCCCAATAGATTACGATATAGTGCATGTAGCAGTTGACTCAACGGTTTACGTACACCAAATGCTCTCTCTGGTCATCATAAAAGAACAAGATCTCTGAGGAAGTTACTGTTAACAGAATGGAAAAGTGCTTACTATCACACGCTAAAATATTTGCTATTCGCGTTGAATCACCCTGTGTCTCCAATTCTCTGCTTATCTACCAGTGAGTCAACCGCCGTTCGAACTAAAGCAGTTGGTAAATACTTGAAGATAATTTTGTGCATTGCAAACAATAAATAAATTGAACGAAGACCTTGACTCGATTGTGACATGGACAAAGAAATTCCATCTTAATATCAATCCTGGGAAGACACAAGCAATTATATTAGGACACAAACGGCAAACCGACGCTGTAAAGCACCTCGACATTTCCCCCGTTAAAGTAAGTACAGTGCATATCCCTTTAAGTTCTTCGGTAAAAAATCTTGGCATTCACATGGATAATAATCTCAACTGGTACATGCAAATCACAGAAACCTGCAGAAAAGTATATTCTATTATCCATGCGCTAAAAAGGATAAATGTTCATCTTCCCTCTTGCTTAAAGAAGTCCCTTGTGCAGACACTTGTATTTCCCTATTTTGACTATGCTGACATTTTACTGACTGACCTCTCCAGCGACAACAAAATGAAACTTCAACGTGCTCATAATTTGTGCGTACGTTTTGTAAGCAATGTTCGTAAATACGATCATATTACTCCATCCCTGGAAACAATAGGTTGGCTTAAACTAGATAAGAAAAGAAATTTACATTCACTTCTCCTTCTCTTCGAAATCTTGAACTCTTCTATTCCTTCGTACCTGTCGTCTCGCTTCACTTACCTTTCTTCCCACCACAATCTGAACACACGCTCTCGCCATGAAACAATACTAACAATACCATCCCATCGCACCTCCTCATAATTCATCCTCTTTCACAATAGCCCTGCCAAGACTCTGGAATTCGCTACCTGCTAGCATTAGGGACTGTCGAAATAAAATTGAATTCAAACGCAAACTTACTAGGCGCTTGGTCAGTAATTGAGACTCGTTCAGACGTGGCCTCTTGTAAATAGTTCTCTTAGGCCCGATTGTATAAACCATTTAATCTTAGATCAGAGGTTAAATTGATCCTTGTTTCAGCTGAACTTGGAATTTTGTGTTGTATAAAGTCTAATCTGAGATTAATTTGTCTCAAACTAAAGTCAACTTTGACTGAAGAAATTTCTCCGATTAAGTTAGATGATCCAAGTTCAGTTATTTCTTTTCTGTTTGAAATATACGAGTGACAGATTGTGCAAATAAAATATCCATTATTATTAATATTAATAGATATGATAGGTACATTTATATATATTTCTTTCAATTTCTTGCCTTAATACACAAACAATCTTATATTTTATAAGGCTCTATCGTGTTCAGCAGTATCAAATAACATAACCTATAATTATATTATGTTTATAACAACCATTAATTATTAATATATATGATAGGTACATTCATAAATTTTCAATTAACTGTATTACTAAACGAAAATTGTCGTTTTATAAAGCTTTATTATGTTTAGCAGTATCAAACACCATAACATGATAACAACTCGGAGAACAGTCAACCTTCTTCTTATTGTCCGCCATTATTTGCATTGCACAAAAAAAAACCAGTGTCTCCAACAGAGTGTACGGAAAGTCGCCAAAAAGTAGTTGTAAAGTCGCTAGATTTCTCATTATCAACAAAGAAAGATTAAATTTTGTCACTATGGGGTGCTAAAAAGGTCACTAAATCCCAATTTAAGCACTATAAAAGTTAAAACAAATTGTTGTTGAAAAAGAGTTATAGTCGCTAGATTGGCAACACTGAACAAACCTGTCCGCGCATCACGTATTTCACCTGTTTATGCGATGTTGCCAAATCCTTTTCACGTGAACTTAGATTGCATTTGAACCAAGGTAATTTGATCGCAGAAAAGTTTTATACAATAGAAGAAGTGTCTGATCTCGGTTCACTTTTCGATCTTCGATCAAAGTTGATCTTTAGTCAGGGAGTTTTATACAATTGGGCCTTAGTCTATCACAATTTGTAATTCAGTGAATACAAAAATATTCTTTGTTGTTAACTTCTATGATAAAATGACTAGCTTTCATTAATCAGGTAATCTTGTCGTACTTTAATTTTTATTGTAATTGTAATTGTAAATTTAATATTAATTGTAATTTTATTGTTCATATTATAGTTGTAATCCCCTGGTAGAGGGGCAGAGAAGGCCTGATGGCCTTATCTCTACCAGGTTAAATAAATAAATAAATAAATAAATAAATAAATAAATAAATAAATAAATACTACTAATAGTAATACTAAATACTATAGAATATAAAAATTAAATGCGGTTGAGGCATTGCTTGTTAATCTGTTCAGGAGTCTTGACGCAGAACTGTGGACGCTGGATACAAATGATGGAGATTTCACTCGACTGTACTAGTGCCACGCCCTGAAATCCGCAACCTGCTACAGAACACTGCACTCGCGATTGTCTATCTCTGGAGTTTCTCTTCCTGAATGTTTGAGTAAGATTATAGCCACACTAACGGAAATTCAGTGTAGTTTTGAGTGTCTGACTAAAGCCTGACTATACAGACAGAATTGCCTTGTGAATTGATTAACTGATCGAAGTGTAGGATTAATTCACAAATTGAATAATAAAAGAATGCCCAATTACAAGGCAAGAAACTTGATAACCAGGGATGAGGGCTCCATCATCGTTTTTCTCTTTTCCCTAACAGTTTAACCAGCATTAATTGGCCCGTTGTCCTTAATATACGCAATAATGGGATTTGCAGATGTTGCAGAGGGTTTTCAGGCCCTACTCTCATTTCTCTCCCTCTGCAGGTCTATGAATTGTCTACAGTCCACCATTTATGTATACTCTATTTTAATTTCATGGAGTGCAGTTCGGTCGCTCCTTTGAACACCCACTTACAGATTAATGACTTCCTAGACAAACATCCTGTCCCCTCGTCCCAACATTGCACAGTTGCCACAATCCTGGTGACCCTCGACGGGATTCTTGGAATTCGGAAAAGACGCGGCAACTCTGCCTCCACGTGGATTTGACGGGAGTCAGTCAATTCTTCTGAACAAGGGTTGTGATTGATTACTAACAGGAGAAGACAAGATTTCGTCACGCTAAGGAAGACATTTATTTATGACAACCAATTAGTAGGGGGCAGTAGAAGGTCTGTCGGAAAAGTCCTTTCTATGAAACTGCACTCCATGAAATAAAATACAGTATACGGTCACGACCCGGGTACAACCTATATTGAGGGTCACATAACAACAGTTCCAAAACAGCAAATATTGCCAGTGTTGCCAACTGTTACCAGATGTCACACGATCCTACGTACTAAATGACTTATTTACTTACCGTACTTTATGTTGGAAAGTTATTCTAAATAATTCAATAATTTGTAACATATTTTTGTAGACAAACTATACGGGAAAGGAATCAACATGTCAAGTATTTTGTCTGGCAATACGACATTCATTGGTTTGATAAACAATTGACTCACGAGATCTAACCTAAAAGTGTATTTTGTTTGACTACATGAAATTATTAATATTATTTTATTTTATTGGGTTATTTTTACGACGCTGTATCAACACCTAGGTTATTTAGCGTCTGCATGAAATGAAGGTGATAATGCCGGTGAAATGAGTCCGGGTTCCAGCACCGAAAGTTACCCAGCATTTGCTCGTATTGAGTTGAGGGAAAACCCCGGAAAAAACCTCAACTAGGTAACTTGCCACCGAATCGAATCCGGGCCACCTGGTTTCTCGGCCAGACGCGCTGACCGTTACTCCACAGGTGTACTAACTCCGAAAACTTACATGACTATAGTCTTAAATTATAACCACAATGAAACATATAAAATAACTATTATGTATTAATTTTAATACTGATATTAATTAATTATTAGTATGTTCAAATTTCACTAGCTTCCAGTAACCGGCTCAGAAATCAAGTACAATTTTAATTTCATGGAACTCCAGTACTGACAAATATTGTCGATATTTGTCTCAGCTGCCAACATACCAGTTACAAAATCACTACCATTTGTAGTATTTGTCAATATCGAAATTCGAAACGAAGTGGCAATTGAAAATTCAACCTGCAAACTAAAAAATCGCCACCATCTACTAACATATGTAGTAACGGGGGAAAAATGGTTAGGTTTCACCCTTAGGATATGAAGTAAGCTGACCCAGACTATACGTAAAAGCCAAGCCACCATCTCTGTCATACACTAATCTTTTGACAAATGTGAGGAACACCCACCAAGGCGGTGGTCGACTCGTCACTGCACATACGCAAGAGGTACCATGTTTATTAAAAAGGAATGATAATGAAAGGGGAATTATGGAGAGTTTTAGTGCAATGAAGTGGGGAAAATGGGAATATCCTGAGAAAAACCCCACAATTTTCACTTTGTTCAGCAAACATACAACTCTACCATCCCCGGGATTTGAATTAAAGCCACGATCGTCCTAAGTCAGAGCTCTGCCAACCGAGCTATAAATGTGGCTTTGCGTAGTGGATATCCGGAAAATGTAAACAAGCCACAATCTCTTCCTTCCGCCTACGGGTCTACCACACGGAGAGAAAGAGAGTATGTGACATTATGTAAGTTTACATTAAGCAGCTATCCATTGTGCCGAGTGTACATCGAAAGAAAGAGTAAGCTACATGGGAGGAAGTGAAGTAATCCTGCAGATTGAAAGGGATGATAGGGTACACTTAAATGAATAGAAAACCTATATTAAGCTTTGTTACTAAATGCACAGTTAATTATAAAATTAACCTGGACGTTCCAGCAGTCTGGCAACATCGTTTCTAACACAGTACCCTTTCTTCTCGTAATACAAATGTAAGAGGTCAACGAACGCAGCCTATGTGAACTGGCTCCCGTCTCCCTCTCTGGTTACAACGTTGCAATCTCTTCGCAACGCTCAGTGGCTTGAAATTAGTGGTTTTTAAATTAAATTTACACGAAAACCTTCCACACTATTGAAATACGCCAGTTGGATAAATGATTCTTTATTATACTTTCTATCCATATGGACAAATATTACTATCCTAATCGCAATAGTTACCGAATAAAGATAAAGATAGCCTATTGTGTCCCATGAAGGGCAAAGGTCTCCTTAAATAAGGGAAAGCTCTATTTGCCTAACGTGATGAGCTAGTTCACGTTAGACGTGATATTTAAGTCTAAGAACTTGAATTTCTTTAACAATGATTCTCTTACTGCCTTTCACAACTTCCTGTCTATGCACAAATGTCCCTCGAGTAGTTTCCACTTTCTTCTGTCTCTTGCCTCTCTGGACCATTGTTGACCTGCCTGTTCTTTGAAGAAGTCTGCCCATCTGCGCCGAGGTCTGCCCTGAAGTCTCCTTCCTATACGGGGGTCCCACATGATAGCTCAGTATGTCCATCTGTCGCCTGGTAGCCTGGCCACGTGTTCACCCCATTTCCATTTGGATGTAATGGCTGCATGTGTGATGTCCTGTGTATCTGCCAGTTGGTACAGTGCCGCATTTGGGATTTTCTCCTTCAGTGATACGCCCATAATTTTGCGCATCATTTTCCTTTGACCGAATAAGAAAGTGATAAACATTTAGGAGGAAATATTTTTCTGAGAAAACTATGAATTTCTCACCAATTTGGTATTACACTCTTTCGTTACATACAACATGAGGTATTCGCTCTGAACATCTGCAGTTATTTCACTTTCATTCTGTATATATTTGTGTGTGTGTGTTTTTTTTTTTCCACTAGGAAATAGATTTTGGTCACATAAATGCTGTCACCCTTTTACTGCAATATATCGAACACTGCTCTCGAGAATAGTTCGTTGCAATTCAGTACACATTACAACAGTGAATATTCAATTTATGATATGTATATATTTTTACTGGTTGTTTAACGACGCTATACTAGATTATTTAGTGTCGATGGAATTGGTGATAGCGATATGGTATTTGCCGGGATGAGGCCGAGGATTTGCCATAGATTTCCCGCCATCGTCTTACTATGGGGAAAACCTCGGAAGAAATCCAATCAGAATTCCAAGCGGGAATCGAACCCACGCCCAAGCGCAACTCCGTATCCTCAGGCAAGTGCCTTAGCCGATTGAGCTACGCCGGTTGCTGATACATGTATTAAAAAAATAATATTAAAATGTGGTGCTACATTTCTACAGAAATCTCCTGTCGTTCAACAACCATCTGGTTGAATTATTCAGAATTTAGTGAAAAGAGTCTGATTTCCTGAAAATGTTAGCTCATTAGGCAGGTATGTTCACGATATCAGCTTGGAAAGCAGCGATGTTATGAAAACGAAAGTCTTTATAACACAACATAGTTCATAAATTAGACGAAACGGAACATGAACCTAGGGTTCCATTTTATCGTTAGAAACGAAATGCACGGCGTTTCTAGAAATCTTTTCAAAAAATGTGAAATATGTATTAGAGAGGAGGTCGACTGTTCCAGCACTTATAAGGAAGATCAATAAAATTATAAATTATAAATTATGTTTCATTTAACGATGTCGAAACCGCCGTAGTTATATCAGCTTATACCGGAATTTTGTCCCGCAGGAGTTCTTTCACATACCAGTAAATCTACTGACATGAGCCTGTCGCATTTAAGCACATTTAAATGCAATCGATCTGGGCCGGGATCGAACCTGCAACCTCGGGCACAGAAGGCCAACACTCTACCGACTGCACCACCCAGGCCATCGGCAAATTATATATGTAATGTAATGTTTAATTCGCCACATTTTATTGCCAAGAGGTGACGTGTTACGTGCTGTACATCACTGCCAAGCGGTCTGTTACTTGCCGATGTCACTTTTCGAACGGCGCAATAGCCTACTAAGCGAAATCGTTTCCAGGCGTATACCCATTATGTACTAAAATATACAAGATGTAAACGATATAAACTCCCATATAATACTGGTGGTAGAGCAAAAATAACTGAAGAAATCAGTAAAATAATGTTTTTCTTTAACTGTCAAATTACTATGCTGTACCGAAGTACATACTCGTATGGTATTTCCGTGCAATAATTCTGCATTACCATGTGGTGAAGAATGGGTAGAACGGAGAAAAATTCTCTCCCAGAAAAAATGTATTTTGTGAGACTAATTAAAAAAATTATAATACAAGTCAATATTTACTTTACCCAATATGTACGCTGAAGAAGTCGTTTGTTACTCTGTTGTGTATAGATATATGTTGGGCTCAAGATTATTGACAATGACATTCACGTTTAATCAAAATATAAACAAATAGTAATTAGACTATTATCAATTTTAAAAATATCGTATTTTACAAATTAAAAACAAAATTATTAGATAATATTTCGGCCATTAGGAAAGTTCAGGATAACACAGAGGGTTTGGAATTGAACGGGTTACATCAGCTTCTTGTCCATGCGGATGACGTGAATATGTTAGGAGAAAATCCACAAACGATTAGGGAAAACGTGGGAATTCTACTTGAAGCAAGTAAAGAGGTAGGTTTGGAAGTAAATCCCGAAAAGACAAAGTATATGATTATGTCTCGTGACCAGAATAATGTACGAAATGGAACTATAAAAATTGGACATTTATCCTTCGAAGAGGTGGAAAAATTCAAATAACTTGGAGCAACAGTAACAAATATAAATGACACTCGGGAGGAAATTAAACGCAGAATAAATATGGGAAATGCCTGTTGTTATTCGGTTGAGAAGCTTTTATCATCCGGTCTGTTGTAAAAAAATCTGAAAGTTAGAATTTGTAAAACAGTTATATTACCGGTTGTTCTCTATGGCTGTGAAACTTGGACTCTCACTTTGAGAGAGGAACAGAGATTAAGGGTGTTTGAGAATAAAGTTCTTAGGAAAATATTTGGAGCTAAGAGGGATCTTTGATCAAACTGCCTTCCGTATGGCGTAATAAAATTCGTGTTTTAATTAGGTCTATCTATACAGAGATGGCATTACTGTGTAGCAACATGTCTCGCTGTGAATATATAAGCTTCGGTATATAGCTGTGCCCACTGTTACTGTTAAATTAAATTATGATTTCAGCAGATAATGAAAATGTATTTAGCCTATGTTATCATAATAATAGAAACGTGCAGTAGGCCTACATATAATTAACATTGTTGAACTTGTATTTCGCTTTTCGCAATTGGCATTACTGAATAATAACATCGAATTTCTTTATTGCAGTAATCGATATTCATCTACGAGTATTTCAACTTTACAATGTCTGAATAGGTTAAGTATTTGTAAATATACAATTATTAACATTTTGTGATCGAATTTTAGGGATATATTATTTACGTTTTTATTTTATTCACGAAATAGTCCTAATAAATGTCACTCGAGGTCTGAGATTTCCCAGATAATTCCACTTGCTTCGCTCGTGGATTTATCGGCAGATCTCAGACCTCTCGTGACATTACTACAGATAATTTCATTGTACTAGTGATCTGCTCTTTTAATATCATCTCACTACCTGATAAACACGTAGGAAGGCATTCTCAACCCCTTAAAAGTACAGCTGTAGCGATATTCTTCACTCACTTTCTAGCTTGTCAATTTACTACATAACAGGCACTCAACAATGCACATGCAACTCGAACTCTGCGTTTCCGATAATTCTAGAACTCTCACTGTCCAGATGGGCCGTGTACTTCCTTTCTTGGTGTTCTACATCCGTCTGCAATGAAAGTTGTTATCGGAAGTCCAGCATAATCCACAAAAAAAGCGGATTATTCTTAGAGGGAACTGGTGCAGCTGCTTCCCACGATGTTTGGTTGTTGTTTACTTATGTTCTTGAGTCGCCGTCTCTTTTTACAATCGCGGATCTGCCGCCGCAATGTTTTCTTGTTGGTGCAGGTTTTTTCACTTAATTCATTTTCCGGTTTTGGGACTTCGTAACATAATTAACTGTTGCACAACTTCCTGGCTGTTGTCAACTGTACGTGATTACTCAATTTAAAGTGTCAACAATAAAATCTACAGAGCATAATACTGTATAAATACGGAACTGAAAACATTCTTCCACACAAAATAATGTCGATCAGACCATTGATCCTTATTTGCTTAAAGCTCGATGTTAACCAAGTTACAGAAAGAGCTGTACATTAGGCCTACTAAAAGTGACCTGAATTCTGTCGTAGGTGATGTGTAGTGCCTACCATGTCTGGCTTAGATCTAGGTCCGGGGTTCAAATTTCATATCCGGCCAAGGGCAACAAAAATCGACAGATGTATTACTGTGCTAATAGTACATTATGCAACGAGCCTATAACTGTAGTAATTAAGACGTGAGTATGTTTATGAAACGAGCGCAAGCGAGTTTCATAATTTTCATATGAGCGTCTTAATTACCATTATAGGCAAGTTTCATACGACTTTTTATGTTCGACCATACTTCTAACTTGAAATTATTCATAAGTATTCATGTTATTCTTATCTGACTGGGGAGCGAAACTGACCTTGTGCTATATGTCCTAAATTGTGAGATGTGCGCAGACGCGAAAGTATTGATTTTTTTCCTAGTAACAAATGTCATTGACCTTGATATAATCTAGAGAGTAAAATAAAGATTAATCTTGATATAACCTTGAAATTGATTTAGACATTAAAAAACGAGATGACAAATTGAAATTATTTGAATATTATTTACAATTAACGCTAATTATTATAGTAACAGAATATAACCTTCTGCTACAGTATTGGATTTCCGACCTCCGTGACGTTTCGCTAGTTGTCTTTCGATTGCATATCCGAGAATAATCGAAACTTGCGCTTTCATATTGCTACAATGGTAATTTCTGATTGGTGGAACAACTGAACTTTAATGAATAGGTGTACTTTAATGAGGTCCATTAAAGGGCTGCTACCAGGTGTATAAATACTACATTTCGGTATGGTCGAGCATAAATACCTTTACGTAGAACTACGTGTGGGTAGTGTGAGGACTGAAAAAGTACAATACAAGGATAATGGGAAGGCAAAGAGGAAAAGAAGGCGGGGAAAATAAGGGGAATGTAAGGAAAACAGAGTGAAGATAAGGAGAAGAAGAGGACCACAAGGAGAACATGGGAAGAACATGAGAACATGTGGAATACATGGGAACAAGGATTCGGATCCTAGTTTGGACAAGTTGAGGTTGAGGTTTCTTCCTTGTTTTTTCCTCAACCCAGGTGATAAAGCGTCGTAAAATAAACCAATTAAAACATACTGTGAAGAAAATGAAATTTGGAGAGGAGTACGTCAAGGATGCAAGAAACTAGTTCCATTAATTAAAATATGTCTCAGTGAAACGTACAGCAGAGTCCGTATAGGTCAGTTTCTGTCAGATGCGTTTTCAATTCACTGTGGGTTAAAGCAAGGAGATACACTATCACCTTTACTTTTTAACTTTGCTCTAGAGTATGCCATTAGGAAAGTCCAGGATAACAGAGAGGGTTTGGAATTGAACGGGTTACATCAGCTTCTTGTCTATGCGGATGACGTGAATATGTTAGGAGAAAATCCACAAACGATTAGGGAAAACACGTGAATTTTACTTGAAGCAAATAAAAAGATAGGTTTGGAAGTAAATCCCGAAAAGACAAAGTATATGATTATGTCTTGTGACGAGAATATTGTACGAAATGGAAATATAAAAATTGGAAATTTGTCCTTTGAAGAGGTCGAAAAATTGAAATACCTGGGAGCAACAGTAACAAATATAAATGATAATCGGGAGGAAATTAAACAGAGAATAAATATGGTAAATGCGTGTTATTATTCGGTTGAGAAGCTTTTATCATCTAGTCTGCTGTGAAAAAATCTGAAAGTTAGAATTTATAAAAAAAATTATATTACCAGTTGTTCTTTATGGTTGTGAAACTTGGACTCTCACTTTGAGAGAGGAATATAGGTTAAGGGTGTTTGTGAATAAGGTGCTTAGGAAAATATTTGGGGCTAAGAGGGATGAAGTTACAGGAGAATGGAGAAAGTTACACAACACAGAACTGCACGCATTGTATTCTTCACCTGACATAATTAGGAACATAAAATCCAGACGTTTGAGATGGGCAGGGCATGTAGCACGTATGGGCGAATCCAGAAATGCATATAGAGTGTTAGTTGGGAGGCCGGAGGAAAAAAGACCTTTGGGGAGGCCGAGACATAGATGGGAAAATAATATTAAAATGGATTTGAGGGAGGTGGGATATGTTGATAGAGACTGAATTGATCTTGCTCAGGATAGGGACCAATGACGGGCTTATGTGAGGGCGGCAATGAACTTTCGGGTTCCTTAAAAGCCAGTAAGTGAATAAGTACGTCAAGGATGTCCTTCATCACCTACCCTGTTCAACATCTACTTGGAGGATTTAGTAAAGAACTGTTTTCAGAACATGGGAGGAGTGATAGTAGGAGGAAGAAGAATAAAGTGCATAAGGTGTGCTGATAATATGGCGCTGTTACCAGAAGAGAAAATGATACTAAAGATATGCTACTGGAGTTAAATGACAGCTGTGAGCAGTATGGGATGAAGATAAATGCAAATAAGATGACTAGCATTGTCATAGGAATAAAAATACAGAAGCTAAGCTTGCGAATTCTAAATGAGGTACTACAACAAGTGGACAGCTTCAGATTCTTGGGCTGTACTATAAGCAGTAACATGAGCTGCTGCCAGGAAGTGAAAAGGAGGAAAGCAATGGCCAAGGAAGCTTTTAATAGAAAAAGGAACATATTCTGCGGACCTCTCGAAAAATAACTAAGGAAGGCACTAGTAAAGTGCTTTTTATGAAATGTGCCATTCCATGGAGCAGAAAAATGCTCATTATGACGAAATGAAGAGAAACGAATAGAAGCATTTGAAATATGGATAGGCCTATGGAGAAGAATGGAACGTGTGAAGTGGACAGACAGAATAAGGAATGACAAGTGTTGGAAAGAGTGGGTGAAGAAATAATGATGCTGAAACTGATCAGGGAGAGGAAAAGAAATTGGTTGGTTCCAATATGTATAAAATATGTATATATAAACTGTATATGTATTTTTGTATAAACGTTAATAAATTGCAATAATAATAATAACAATAATAATAATAATAATAATAACAATAATAATAATAATTAATAATAATAATAATAATAATAATAACGATTTATTTACTCTGGTATAGTTGAGGCCAAAAGGCCTTCTCTTCCACTCAACCAGAGGATAAAAAAGAATTATAATGAAAAATAAATAGGCCTACATTATGTCTTAGAAAAATAATTTATTCAGTGCAAACTCGAAGGTTGAA
This sequence comes from Periplaneta americana, assembly GCF_040183065.1. NCBI lineage: Eukaryota > Metazoa > Arthropoda > Insecta > Blattodea > Blattidae > Periplaneta > Periplaneta americana. The sequence goes on from NC_091124.1 coordinate 178,549,713, forward strand.
GATTACTGGGAAAACCTTATAAAATGGATAAATCAAATTAAAATATGCATTAATGAACGAATCGTAAGAAGATGAAAATTTTAATGTATAAGAAGAAGAAAAACAGTAACAACGAATAGAAATTATTTGAGAATCTTAAGCGACAGTGAAAGGTTTGAAGGAATGTTTCTTGGTGCAGCGTGTCAACATTGTGTATGTGAACGCAAATGGATTTTGTTGAACTACTGAGAAAGAATTATAGTGATTAGTTTAGAAAATTAGTAATCCGGTATCCACAGAAAGCCGGGTTTGTTTACATACACAGACGTTGGCTGAAAGCCTTGCCTGCACTGATCACTTATCCTTTCATGATGTGCATGTAATCCAGTTTCTCTGGCTACTTGATATTCGCCGAGCGAGCAAGTCATGATCTTCGCTTTTACTTGATCCAACCTTGTATAGAACGTTGTCTCTGTAAGTTTCTCTATTGTCAGTTATCTTTCGCCATAAAAGTAAAAGACGTGGCTATAAATTGATTTAGAATATCACTATTACAAATTCTGTGTCACATTGCATAGTAAACGGATGTGCCAATACGTGATTAAAATTGTAACATTGCTTACATTACTACAGAAATTGTATTTCCTAGAGATCTATAATTTGATATTATAAACTATTTGATACATACACGTTTAGAGCACGTAATTATATAAGGAATTTATCTTCGTAATACATTCAAGATTTAAAAAAAAACGTTTCCTAATGTTTTCACGACTTTCTATATACAGTGAAACCTTTTCAAGCCGACCACCAGAAATTGCACATGAAAAGTGGTCGTCTAGAGGGGTGGTCTTTTTAAGGAAGTACCAACAATTTAGATTTATACAGTCTTTAAATTTAGCATATAGCGTCATGAAGGGTTTAAAACACAATCTTTTCAGATGTCTTAGGACTCATAAGAGATTAAAATTCAAGTGTTGTTGTTGTTTTCTAATGCCAGACGTTTGACAATAAAGTCATTTGACCTCTTGCACTCCAATATTTTTCAAAGATATTATCATGGTCAACCACTGAAGCACAGATTTTGAGATGTTCCCAATCCATTTCTTGGTTTGAGTTGCACAATGGGCAGTTAGGGGACTGATATATTCCAATTCTATGCTGGTGTTTGGCCAAACAATCATGGCCTGTTGCCAATCTAAATGCAGCTACAGACGATTTGCGTGGTAAATCGGGAATTAACTGCGGATTATGATGCAGAGAGTTCCATTTTTTCCCTTGAGATTGTGTTATCAAATTTTGTTTGTTGAAGTCTAAGTATGTAGATTTAATAAATCTTTTCACAGAGTAATACGTAGATTTAGTAACAGGTCTGTAAGTAACAGTGCTGCCCTTCTTTGCTAAAGCATCCGCATTCTCGTTTCCCAGGATTCCACAATGGGATGGTATCCATTGGAATACAATTCTTTTATTGAGTGATATTAATTGAGAAAGCATTTTAGTAATTTCTGCTGTTTGAGATGAAGGTGTGTGTTTAGAGACGATTGATAGAATAGCGGCTTTGGAGTCTGACAGTATAACTGCATTCTTAAATTTTATTGATGTGACGTAGAAGATTCCTGTACATACAGGGTGATTCAGGAGAATTTACCTCCGCTTACGGAGCTTATTTCCGAAGACTTTCTGAGCAAAAAATGCCATATAAACATGTGTCCTAATCTCAATATTTTCAGAGTTACACTAATTTGAAGTTGTTGGTAAAATACCTTTTTTTCGTTAGTTTTAAGGATAAAAGAATATTACAAATAGAGATTGAACTATTCAGAAGTATTATTTCTTTAATTGGCTAGTGTTCTGAAGCTAAAAATGTGTTGTTAATTGTTTTGTACAGATTTTGTTTTTCAATTTTTAGCTAAAAATTACATCATTCTTATCACAAAAATTGTTAAAAATCATACGACTTTAGGAACTTGATTCTTTACAGTTTATTTATGCATCCTAATGTACAGTCTTGAAGAATTTACAAGAGTGGCGTGATTTGTAAGAATTGTTGTGATAAATGCGCAAGAAAAATGTAATTTTGTAGCTACAAATCGAAAAAAAAATCTGTACGAAGCAACTATGGAATTCACAACACATTTTTAGCTTCAGATTAGAATAAAATTAAAGAAATGATACTCTTGAATAGTTCATTCTTTATCTGTAATATTCTTTTACCCTTAAAACTAAAAATGGTATTTTACAATCGACTTGAAATTAGTGTAACTCTGAAAATATTGAGATTTGGACATTTTTTGTTCAAAATGTCTATGGGAATAATCTCCGTATGTGACAGTAAGTCCTCGTGAATCACTCTGTATATAGTATATAAATAACGTTTTGTGATGTTGAGATGTTTTTGTAGAGTATCATGTGTTCTGTATGCGATGTTGTAATTTAATTTATTGAATGAGGTTGCAATCTTGTGTGTGTTTTTGTTTTAGTATGTTAGTTTTATGTATTTTTTGTGTTCTTGTGTTTGTGTTGTATTCTTATGTTTTTTGTGGTTATGTTCTGTCTTACGTATTATGTTGTCTATTATGTTAGGGTTATATCTGTTTTCTTGTGCTATGTATTTGATTGTGTTTAGCTCTTCGTTGTAATCCTGTTGGTTCATTGGTATGTTGAGTAGTCTGTGTACCATTGTTCGGAATGCAGCTTGTTTGTGTTGTGTTGGTTGGTCGTATGTGTTGTTGTTGGTTTTCTGTATACTTTGTTGTCGACTTTTGATAATGTGATGTCTAAGAAATTTATGGATTTGTTGTTTTCAATTTCTAATGCTTAGTGTAGCTTTGGGTGTAAGACCAGCAACTACCAGTTCTGAAGAAGGCCAATAATAGGCCGAAACATGTTAACCAGGTACGGTAAAATTTAACACGAGAAAGATATATAATACATATTCCGAAGTGATATAGTGTTAAAAGTTGTGTAATGAAGATGTACAAGTTTGTTTATCTTGTGTCAAGTTTACTCAGTTCTGCGATTACAAGGGAAGGGAAAATAAATGTTCCTGTTTTCTCCTTCAGAGGATTTTCACTGAAGATGAGCAACGAAGAACGGATGTGAGAATAATCATAACACTTCCATTGTTGCAGTCTTCTCCTGTTTGGGAGAGAATTAACGCTCAAGACGCGCCTGTTCTTTTCCACAACCGTCAAGGAGAAAGTATTGTCTGCTACATCAGCAAAATAAGATCAAACTGCAATTGAGGCAGTCGTGTATTATTTACTTATTCTACTCCAAACCCTCGTTCTCGAGAAAGTTCGTTCTCTGGAATTTGCCTCACATTTCGATACTTTCAAACAAACCTATTGCCAGTTACCGTCTGATATCATGTGACTCAGTTTCGATTGTTTTTACGCACACTCAGGTATAAGAGCAACAAACATATACATTTCATCATCCTAAGTGTTGCTGACAAAATTATGTCTCGTGACCAGAATATTGTACGAAATGGAACTATAAAAATTGGAGATTTATCCTTCGAAGAGGTGGAAAAATTCAAATATCTTGGAGCAACAGTAACAAATATAAAAGACACTCGGGAGAAAATTAAACGGAGAATAAATATGGGAAATGCGTGTTATTATTCGGTTGAGAAGTTTTTGTCATCTAGTCTTCTGTCAAAAAATCTGAAAGTTAGAATTTATAAAACAGTTATATTACCGGTTGTTCTGTATGGTTGTGAAACTTGGACTCTCACTTTGAGAGAGGAACAAAGATTAAGGCTGTTTGAGAATAAGGTGCTTCGGAAAATATTTGGGGCTAAGAGGTATGAAGCTACAGGAGAATGGAGAAAGTTACACAACGCAGAGCTGCACGCATTGTATTCTTCACCTGACATAATTAGGAACATAAAATCCAGACGTTTGAGATGGGCAGGACATGTAGCACGTATGGGCGAATCCAGAAATGCATATAGAGTGTTAGTTGGGAGGCCGGAGGGAAAAAGACCTTTGGGGAGGCCGAGACGTAGGTGGGAAGATAATATTAATATGGATTTGAGGGAGGTGGGATATGATGGTAGAGACTGGATTAATCTTGCTCAGGATAGGGACCAATGGTGGGCTTATGTGAGGGCGGCAATGAACTTCCGGGTTCCTTAAAAGCCAGTAAGTAAGTATTATTCGTTATAAATAATTCTGGAAGGAATATTAGACTTGAGAATTAAGAATTAATAAAAGTAATTTATAATTTTCCCCTTTCTATGCCCCAGAGGGATAAACATATTTTAAAAGAATGAAAAACTACATCAATATTATAAAAACTCATAATTTCATAACAATTTTTCAAATAGCATGTTCATTTTATTCAGGAAGATAGGTAAACGAAAATAATGCTTCATTGTGAAAGAAAAAGAAAATCAGGTAGACAACTGAAAGCATTAGCAGAAGACTGTAACTGGAGACCGAAACAGATCGCTAAAGGTATAAATTCGTGAAGGCTATCTGTGATTATGACAATGTATATTTTAAGTCTTTTTAGAATACAATGGCAGTGTCATAAGAACGTGTTATTTTTGTTATAGCAATCGATAGAAACGTTTATGTACAGCGTACATACGTCATGACTATAACAAAGACGTAAGTAATCGAAAGATATTACAATGATAAGTTCAGAGGTCGTCTGATATTGAGGGAGAATAATAGGTTGTATTATACAAAACACGTATATCTTTACTCGAAGTTACTTGACGTGGCCTGACTTCGAGAGACACACACAGTTGTTTTTTGCAGTTCTTGTTAGGACACCGTCTGAAGTGAATCTGTCTCTCCCTTGTTACAACAAGGTAAACTTCCTATTGTAAGAATACGTATTTTATACTATTACAAATTTAACGTATCTTCTATTTTCTGTTACATATAATTTGCTACTGTTAATGCTTTCAAGTTTTTAGTTATTTTCTTATTGCAACAAGTATTTTAGCATATAAACGGATAATTAAAGTATAGCTTTAATATGAATCCAGTTTTAAATTGTAACACGATGTTCAAGTAATAATGACATTGACATTTTAATTTAAAACTTTTTATAGATAAGTGATCTGTAGCCAATTTTTCATAGTGTACAACAATGTAGCTCTGGTAATGTTTTTGTTCTGGTCATAAAAATTTTAGAATTACTATAATTTTGTATGTTTCACAATGAAAATATTTATCAAGATATTTTGAAGTAACGGCTAAACATTAACGATTGTGGTGAATACAGATTTCGTTTTATTATTTTAGGGCAGGAGAATGGAATTGGATTTTGGGTGCAAATGTTTATTTTTTATTTCTCCAATATATTACTTGGTTTTCCTTTACAATAATGTCACGCATGACTATACTTAAATTGGGCCAATATTCGGTATCTTGCCACATCACACATGGTCTGACGTCTCGTTTGCTTTTCGTTATGGGTTAGCGATGTTATGAGGCGACAGGCCGAGATATGCGAGAATATCTGTGGGTTGGTTGAGATATGTGACGTGAGGCCGACGAATGTGAAAAGGTTTAAATGATTTAGCAAGTCTCCTCTCACGAGTGTAGTGTGGGGATAAATCGAAGTTTCACTCTTAATAAATTCATCGATTTTGGGCAGAAAATTATGTATTTTTTCTATTGTTCCAATTTATTATTATTTTTTCCATCTCCAAAATGGTATATCATAGATGATTATACTGAAATTAAATGCATATTAACTTTTAGTTTTCTCTGAGAAGAGGGCATAGTATAAGTAGGCCTAATACTTATTTTGACGCTCATTTTCCGTAAGTTTTCTCCTTATAAAAGGAATATTTTTTCAGTTTCTATTTCAAGCTAGAATGTTGAACATTTCACGAATTGTTTGTTTGGATGTAATACATGTATTGAAACATTTAACAATTTTAGTTAAATTTTGGACTTGTTGCAAGGAGTAATGTACTCTGTCGTTGAGAAAAGAACATACGAATTGGGGGGGGGGGGAACTACTTATCGAGGAAATAAATTAAAGAATACCTACAGTTTCAACAAAAAGTTGAGTTATGTGTTCATGAGCCGCAGAAACTGTTGTCTAGTTTCAGCAGTTTGAGAGACACGATTTAAATTGTCAAAATAAGCAATTCCGTATCCCATTAAGAAAACTTGCGATTCGTTATGTTGTATTATAATACGAGAGTTTAGAAAGTGAACGTATCTGCTATTTCATTACTTAATTATGCTGTATTTAGTTGAGAAATTTAGACTTTTTCCGCTACTGGATTCAATTGAAATGTATAATCTGGAATTTACTCGTATATCTGAAATTCAGAAGTTTTTAGAACAAATAAAGTACAGTTAATAACATATTAAATAATTCGCATCGGTAATCAAGTAAAGTTCTGTTCTTCGTAAATAAATTTCTTGCTATTAGATTATAGTGGGGTATTTCAAATATGAGTTAATTTAATCTTATATGTAAGTAAATGCCTCAAAATTTTAGCTGCATATAATTTCGTCCCATTCGACGCAAGACATATTCGAAGGCATTTCTGTCAAGTTTTGTTTACAGTTTTTACGGAAAGAGCGTTATTTTGTGAACTTTCTGTAGACAGCATTAACATATTTAAAAAAAGTTCTAAAATGTTAATATTGCATTATAATTTTCCTAGTTTTTAAACTAAGTGGATAAAAATTCAGATTTTAAATTGACACCATAGACATTAGGCCTAGTTAGAATTATAGCCTTCCTCCCAAAGGTTGTGGTCATATAAGATGTTTTAATTTTGGGAATTCAGTGTTGCATTGTACTCCATTAAAAAAATACAACTAGAAGACCTAATTATGTTCAAAAATGTCGCACTGAAAGAATGTATACTTCCCTTTCGGAGTCTTTCAGTTTAAATTTTTATCGTAACTTTTCAAGAAACAACAAAGTAACCGTCCACACCTGTTGGTGTACCGGTTAGCGCGTCTGGCGCGAAACCAGATGACCCGGCTTCGATTTCCGGTCGGGGAAAGTTACCTGGTTGAGGTTTTTTCCGGAGTTTTTCCTCAATCCAATATGAAGAAATGCTGGGTAACTTTCGGTGCTGGATCCCGGACTCATTTCACCGGCAGTATAACTTTCATATCATTCAGACGCTTAATAACCTAAGATGTTGATAAAGCGTCGTAAAATAACCTACTAAAATAAAAAGCGGAGTAACCAGAAAGTCAAATTATTCGAACTAGTCGTCTTGGGTGGTCTCGGTGATTCGTCGCTGAATTTTGAGATTCGTGAGTTTAAATTCGGTCGAGAGTGATGGACTTTGAAGGACGATAATGTCATTAACATTGCTTTCTCTGCCATGGAGGCAAAGCTATGCCTCATGTTTCGTAGATATACATGTAAATGAGCATCATGCATAGTTTACTCACATTTTGTGACCACATTTAATTTCGAGAATTATCTCTGTAGTATTAAGAGTCCTTTAATAAAATCACTTTTGCCACTATTCCCACTACTCCAAGGATAAAGGACGTAACTTGTTACTGAAATAAAATTGAAAAAGCGTAATTTAGAGTGGTAAGTTGGTAAATTGAGAATTTGTGTAGTTGTGAATGACATAATTGTGAAGAGTTTATATTTTAATTAGACTTCGTACTGTGAAGATATTACTATCGGGATTTAAGATAATTACTGAAACAAATATTTTTCACGCATTGACTTCAACCACTAAATCAAAAGGATTACGATTATTAAAAAATGTGATAGGTCCACAACCATGAACCCCATTTGTCTGTACTCGCCGAGGGCGCTTCGCTCGCTGTGTGGACAGATTGTAGCCGTAACATTTTGTGTTGAGCACGCTCAAAACCATGAACCTTTTGTAGATTCATGAGTGGGCTTTATAGGGGGTCAGTGAAAGTAGCATAAAAATTAAAATATATATTCACTATAGACCTGTTATCTTAACGTAAAAAGCAGAAGGTATCTAAACATTTTTGTCCTTTTTAATTTTTTTTAGGGAGGGGGTGTATAATTTTCATCAGAATTTCATAGGGGTTCGGATTTGAAAAAGGTTGAAAAGGTTCGAGTGGGATTGACAATATTTCATCACTTTATTTCAATGTATCTTCAAATTAGAAAGTTACATTCATAATATATTTACATGACCTACACAACAAAGCATTCTGTTTTATGCATTAGTTTTTTTTTTACAGTAATATTAATTACATTTTAATTTCTTTTCAAATTAAGTAGTTTTTGCAATGTGTTTACATTGTGTGTACAACGAAATGTTACCATTATGATTTTGTTTCATGCATTTTCTTATGTTTAGTAATAAGCAGAGAAATGACTGGAACAAAATTAATTTCCTCAAACAATTTGCCTTATTTAAGACGGATTGCTTTTTATTTTCTATTGGTTGCATACGCTCATTTTCAATATTGTTTGAGCATGCCTGGTGTTGTAATATTGCTGAACATTATTTTTGCTGCAATATATACAGGGTGTAAGGGGTAAAAGTGCTATTATTTTAACTGATGATTAGTCATGTCATAAGAAAAATGTCCTTACAATTTTTTTTCGAATTGCAATATTTAACTAATTATTACATTTTACAATAGAAATTTTGCAACGTTACTGGATCGGGAGGAGGGGGTTTAGAAGTATGATACAGCTCAAGGGGGGCGGAGGGGATGTTGAAGTACACAGTGCAGCTCAAGCGGATGCATACATACCGGTACAAAAGATGCTCTGTTCTAATGCAGGAGCGATCATAACAATACTGTTTTTAACATAAAACGAGCAGCAAATACAAACTTTCAATCTCATTAATAGAAAAAATAAGGGAAAATTTACATTTTATGTAACAATATTGCTAATTTTTTTTAATTTTGGGTCTACGTCTAAAGAATAAACAATGGTTTTCTGCACAAAATCTCACACTTTTTTTCTAATATAACATTTTAATCTCTTCCGGTTCCGTAAAGCAGTATCATTTTTAAACATTTCTGGTTTTGTGATTGTCGAAACGGGGTAAGAGACTCCTAGTTTTTAATAATCGTTGAGAAACTGCTATATAAGTTCGTCGATTAGGTAACCTTTTTTGAGGAAAACGTTGACGATACATTCTTCTTGCCTCACTTGAATTACGATGACTTTCTACATAAATTAATAACTTACGATATTTCTAAACGGTGAATGACATTGTAAGTTGTTTATCGAATACCCTGTACTGTACTGCCATTCGCCCGGCAGTAGAGCTATGGACAGAGCTTGAACTCAGCTGACTCGTACTTACGTCTGTGCAGAGTACTGCCTGCTCAACGTTGCCGCGTCTCTCACACCAGAATATTGACAAATTTTAGCATGCACTTTTATTTAATTTCACGAAAACGTAATAGAACACAAATATTTATTTAAACTAATATTAACCCTTTGCTAGATATGCCTACTGCTGTAATTGTTTTCGTAAATTTACTAACAATATAAGCAGTATAACGCAAATAAAATAAGAAAATAATTTTTTCTGGGAAAACTATAGAGTTTTGATCGTATGTTGTATGGACATTTTTTTTTATTCTGTAGGCCGTCGCCGACGACTGTGAAAAGGACGGCACTTATACCCCATGCATCCTGTATAGTATATAATGTCCGTGTCTGCATTCTAAGTATTTGGCACGTTCGCAAATTTGAACAAAAACGAACTGTTCTTTTGATTGGGAATCTTGAGTCGCTTCAAATTTAATGTATATACTAGTGTCCTGCAATGTTCGAACATGAAAGGCAACCAAAACATTACAGAGTTCGTCTTACTTCACATGAAAAATTAATGGCAAGATCTGTGCTGAAATCCTTCAGCGGTTGAAACGTGATGGGGTAGGAGTGTAGGACGCAAATGTTTTTGTTAAAAGGTGGAAGAAATAAGACAGACCTCCATCTGCAGAGCGAACATAGAACTTCACCATACTCGTCAAATTTGAACCGAACATAGCGCCTGTAATGTACGACGCTAGTACATACGTGTTCACTTTGTAAATAGTTCTTGTTTTACCATAAGATACTTGAAACTGCAGTGATTTCATTCCTATATAATTCATATTTCAGAAACTCTTTCTTTCTTCCTTCTTAATCTCTACAAAAATTGTCTAGTCATCATTAATCAGGCAATGTTTGTTACTTTTATTTTATTGTAATTGTAAATGTAATATTAATTGCAATTTCAATTCTAATTGTATTCTTGTCATTGTAGTTGTAATCCCGGGTTCGATGCCCGGCCCCGGAACAATTTTTCCCTCGAAATTATTAGTATATTCATGTTTTTATTGAATATCACTGGCTTCTAATTGTCAATTTATATTAAATGTGTTTTTTCTCTCTTTTTCTCTTGTGTATTATTTATCGGTTTGAAATAAATTAATTACTGTATTTAGTAAACTGTTCTTGTAAATTTTATGTTGTATTATTGGCTAAGACCACATCGTATACAAGCCTGGCTCTTACTGTATGGTAGTGGCTAGAAACATTTTGTTTTATATTTTAATTTGTACTCACAAGCTAACTAGTTAAATAAATTAAATTAAATGTAAGAGTAAGATTTAAAACGTGCACTGATTTTATGAAACTTTCAGAAAGTAGTAATAGTGCAGCTCTGCTGGCTGAAGACGAAACAAATTTTGTGCGACATCGTGCGTATTTGCTTGGTTTCCGCACAAAACCAATCCGCGGAAAGTCTAAAATTCCACATTCAGTATTCCCAACCTAACACACACAACAATTTCCCTATTCTTACCGCTTAAGTGACATATTGATTTTACTGCTTTAGGCTTTTAACATATTTTTAGAGACGTTCAATATAGTAATAATTATAAATTGGAAACTTACCACTGCAATTTCATCTAAATTGCACTGTTAATTATTGTTTTTAAATATTTGCAAGAATTAAGTAAACTCTACAACTCCACTAAAGTTACTGCACAATAGAAAAAACTGGTGGTGGTACTCCAGTGACTCTGAATAACTGCACAAATGTAACAATTAATTTCAATGTGCAGAATTATATGTCAAAGATATTTTCCATTTCTAAACATCTCCTTGACCGGCAAAATTAAACTTGCCATGTTATTACTGCAATATGTTATATAAATAATATTGTTAAAATATTAAAATTAAAAATAAATCATTACATAACTTTACCGTTTGTTTTAAGTTCGCATTTATAGGCTGGGGGGGAAAAAAAAGACAGACGTATATCATGGCCTGCTGGAGTATAATAAACACAGAAAACATTTTAAAGCAACAATGTTGAAGATAGATATTTTTGTTTTGCAAATTTGCCGTCATTGAACAGAAACCAAGATGGAGATTTCATTGCAACTAATTAGAAATTCGTCTTTCAGGTATGTAATAAACGATCTTCGCACAAAATAATGTACGATACACGAGCGGTATGTTTTCTTTCAATTCTCGGAAATTAAAAAAGCTCAACTACGTTTCGCTTTTTCAAACTTTTCCTCGAGCATGAAAACTTCAATATACCGCTCTTGTAACGCATATTACTATTAATCTTTGCAGAACGTTATCATGCCTCCGAAGAAGACTCCAGTGAAGCGAAGGCCGACGAAGTACGGCAAGGCCGCCGTCTGCATACTGCCGTCGTCTGATAGTGACTCGAGTTCGAGCTCTGAATCGACTTCGTGCTCAGACTCTAGTTCTAGCTGCACATCCAGTTCCAGTTCCAGCTCTAGCTCTCCCGAGAAACCTGACCGTAAGCAGAAACGCAGCACCAGGGTCCTCTCCTGCTGCACAGCCGGGTCCTCGTCGGACTCCGACCTCTCGTGCGGTTGCAACGACTCGGACAGTGCAGGTAGGCGGAGTATGCTCCCACAACTTCGTCTTTTTATTTGTCGTTTTTGTTTAGACTACATGTGATTTCCTGGCGTTAAAATGAAAGAAAAATAGGCTCGCTCGATATCTTACTGATTTTGTTAATATGGTGACAGCTTCGAAGTCTGATGTGTAAGGAGCGGATTCCTGTGTAATTAAATATTATTTTTGCGTGTAATAAAACACAATTAACAAAGTTAAAAATTCCGAACATCAAGTTTAAAGTTTAAAACCAGAATTTTATTTCACATAAAAACACACATTTTCACAAAAAACTTATGTAAATACATATTTTCAGGAAATCTATTATAAACACATAAATCTTTAAGTTTTTTTACTTAAATAATTTTTTTGTAAGAAATTTTAAATATTTTAAAACTAAATCAATTACAGTAAAACCCCGATAAGACGCTGTTCAAGGGACCGTGTGTCCCGCGCCGTGGCGTCGCGGTCTAAGGCATCCCGCCTAGGACTCGCATTACGGAATGCGCGCTGGTTCGAGTCCTCATGGGGGAAGAAATTTTCTCATGAAATTTCGGCCAGTGTATGGGACCGGTGCCCACCCAGCATCGTGATGCACTTGGGGAGCTACGATAGGTAGCGAAATCCGGTTGCGAATACCAGCTATAACGGCTGGGGATCATCGTGCTAACCACACGATACCTCCATTCTGGTTGGATGATCGTCCACCTCTGCTTCGGCATGTGGGCGTGAGGCCAGCAGCCGGCTGGTCGGTCTGGGCCCTTCACGGGCTGTAGCGCCACGGATTATTTATAAGGGACCGTGTATTAGGAGAGTATACTAATTTTGACTTATGTACAGTATCTATTAGTATTTTTCTTTATTGAAATACATGATTCATGAAAGGTAATACAGTATTACTCCATTATGTAATTATTTCACTATACGTCAAATACATTTACAATATAACTGTACTTAATTCTTTCGAAAAAAAAAGTCATTTATAGTTGTTTGCCGTGTGCTTGTTCTCCAAGTCCTCATGTTTACCACATTTTACTTTTCTGCGCTTACATCCTCCCGACGACGCAGCTGTAGTGATTGAGTCGCGATTTTTTATTATCGTTCTTAATGTCGATGAATCAGAGAGTTGTTTCTGAGTAAGAGTACTGTTCTCTTCCAATTTTTCCGACACAGAAAGCGCTTTTCGTTTAACACTCATTGTAATCACATTCACAGACACTTCAATACACTAAAGGACAACAAACTGGCCAGCAAAAATTTCCAGAATTTTATTACGGCCGAGTGAGGAATGCTGTTTGAGAGAGAGGGTTAGCAAGAGGGCGAGGTATTGTAACTGTATGTAGGCTTTAAGCGCGGAGGTAAGGAGTCGAATAAGATAGCGTAACAAGAGGGTGGGGTATACTAAGGTATGAAGTATGAAGGTTTAAATGCGCAGGTAAAGGGTCGAATATCAATACTTTTCAGGTTAATGGCACCAGTGAGCTCAGTGACAAAGATGTTTTATTGCTGTTACAGTACATTGCTGAAAATTACATCGAAAATGTTCCACAAAAACGGCGTATTATGCGGGACTTGAGCGCAACAAACGGGGTATTTTATAAAGGCGTTATATATGAAATGTTCGGGGACCGGACAAAAAAAGCGTATTACACGGGATAGCGTAATAAGCGAACACGTCTTATCGAGGCTTTACTGTATATCACTCAGAAGTACGTTATCTTTTTTTTAAGAATCCTTGGTTTCTTTGTGTTTCTAAGCGCTGTGTGGTGTATCCGTGATCCATTTTCGTAATAGTATCGCCTCTAGTTCTGAGAACTGCTAGGCAGCATATCAGTGTTATTATTAGAGAATAAATTAACATGGACAAGGAGGAGAGATCTTGCAACACATAATTAGGAATGTTTATTGTTGTTGAAGATGACTTCATTCCACGCTTTATTTGTGAAACACAACAGATAAGAGCTCGGGTATGAACATTATTTAATTTAAACAAATCTCTCGCCTCTCGCTCATGTCTATCAAGTAAGGCAATATATCTTCTTGTGATTCCCTGTTATCGGGCTTCGTCAATCGATATCCTTCATGATATACTGAAAGATGGTTGTTTAAAAAACGATTCGGCTTTCCTATTAGCAAATTTAAGCTTTTTGTGTGACATAAAGAGCTCGAAACATCCAAAAACCTGTTGTCTGAAACAGGGAGGTGCGTGCCGTGGAAATTAAACTAGAATCGCTACCAGGTTCAGAAGGACAATTACTAAGGGACAAATTCCAGAATGTATTGGGGGGGGGGGAAACAGTGGATATAAAAAAATGTGTAAATTTGCTCAAGTATTAGAGGGTGTGCCTGTAGGTGAAATTGACGGTGTTTGTGTTTGGGATATTTCTCTCTTTAAATATGCACGTCTGACGTCCTGTGATATGGAAAGATCGTTTTCTCAGTATAAGTCGTTGCTCAGAGATAATCGGCATGCATTTGTGATGGAGAATTTGGAGATGACCTTTGTTGTTCACTGCAATTCTCGGCCAACTACTAGCACTCGAGTGTGGTTGGTGAGTACCTAGCAACATTTTTTTTTTTCAAGCTAAGTAAGGTGTTTTTTTGTTCATATTAAAAAAATATATTTTTTATTTTTAGCAAATATTTTCATACTTTTAGCCCATAAAAATAAATATATTAAAATTTTTAGTACATAAAAATACGACCCCTACTGATGTGCTTTCCTTCGCAGCCTTGCCGAAGGGGGGCCAGATAATGAGTCCCGAATAACTTGTACCTGATAAAAACGCGTGTAGATATTTAATTTATTAAGCTATTATTATAGTTTTGTAAAATATTCAAAAGTTGTTACTTTTCTTCATAATCCACCATGATTACATCTTTGAGACATACATCGCAACAGGTGCGCTATTTTCACCATTTCTTTGGGCCAATTTCGCAGCCACCACTAACAAAACTACAAACAGCTGCTAGTCTTTCCATTCAGACTTGCATTATTTTATAGTAACCATCCGAATGTACAGGGTCATTCACGAGGAGTTACCGTTACTTGCAGAACACATTCCCGAAGATAATTTGAGCAAAAACTGTCATATAAATATGCCCTGTTCTCAATATTTTCAGTTACATAATTTGAAGTTGTTAAAAAATACCTTTTCTATTTAGTTTCAAGAGTAAAATAATGTTACAAATGGAGAATGAACTATCCAGAAGTATGCTTTCTTTAATTGGCTAGTGTTCTGAAGTTAAATTCAGCTCACCTCTACAGTAAAACCTCTATTATCCGTGGTAATGAAGGGGATAGGCTGAACGGTTAATCGAAAAATCGGATAAACCGTGCCATAAAGTTTACACTTTCGTAATTTCCTTTATGGTAATTAAGTCAGCTATGGGGACTATAAGCAAAGTAGGGAGGGAACGTTCCTAGTCACCCCACATTCGTTTGATTGGCAGGCGAGGGGTAACGCAGTTGTTTTGCTAAGTCAAGTGCAGTGGTGGATTCGACACATCTTTCGCATCAGTAATTTCTCCGCTCTTATTTCTTGTTTTAAAATCTTTAGAGTATTTTGTTTATAGGAAGTATACGTATCGTACAATAATTATGACGGCCATCTACTGTCATTATGCAAATTATATACTTTTCAATTGTATAGCTACCCCTTTATCATGTGCACAAAAAATTCTTGAACTGCCTTGTGATCGACATAATAAAGTATTTCTTTTTTAAAAACAATAAAGAAAAATCAAAGCTCCATTGTCATTTAACTGCACAATATATTAAAAGATACAATGCTCAACATAATAAATTGTTTCTTTTTAAAACCAATAAAGTAACTAAGCTCCATTGTCATTTAACTTGAAAACATACTAAACACAATATGACCAACAAAATCAGTGGTTTCTTTTTATAAATACTAAAGAAAGTAAAACTAAGCTCCACTGTCATTTAACTATAAAGCATATTAAACAAAATACATGAGATAGGAATGAAATGAAAACTACTGTAGGCCTATACTGCTGGTTTTAATTTTTTTGTTGTTGATTGCCCTCGAAATTTCTTGTTATTAACTAAAAAGGATATATTTGGCTCTAAAATAGAACAACTCCACCATAATACTGAAACTAAATGCATGTCTGTGATCCTAGACCTGCAGATACTTTTGGTCATATTCATTTTGAAAAGAAAAACAGCTCACGACAGTAAGTTGAGCCAAACATAGATACCATTCGCATTGCAAATATGCGCAGATTAGGGAATTGCTCCTTTGGTAGGCAATACTTTTTTCCTAAACACTTTGCATCTCTGATGCTTGGGGAACATCAAATACAAATGGATTATTGAACAGACACATCTCCATGTCCATTTAGGTCACTTCTGAAAATCTTTCTTGGAAAGAGAACGCATCAAGTAGGCCTAATATGCACTCAAAGTTTTAAATAAGTTCAGTTTCAGATACTTAATAAAATAACAAGTATCTAAATCCTGAAAATACCATACACACATCTTGTTTTGTATCTTTTCATAAATATTACGAAAATAGCTTTTAAAATTGTAAATAAATACTTGTAAGATCACCGAAGTCGGCTTTAGCCTATGCTTCCGATTAGTGGCGTTTAATATTGAAGAGTTTTATATGCGCAATTTTAAACCTACATATTAAGCAACATACTTTCTTCTTTTTGTAAGTAACAAAAAATTCTTTCTGCCGCTCTTCCTGAAACTGACGTCCCGAGATCGAAGCCATACCCGCCACTGAATGAAGCGTGTCTAGAGAAGCGCCAGGCGGAGGAGAGGGTCGGTGGAGTGAGGTAAGGCGGCTTTGAGTGCAGTGGCCCTTCGGAGCCATTTTTCCCCATGGTTGCGCTAAGTAGTAGATCAGAAGTTCACTGATGTATAATCTTTTCGCTGTAAGAAAAATCCTAATGTAAACAATAGCACGTGACTGAAGTGAGGCTTCATTGGCCACTGTTAGGCGCCATAGATTCTCAGGATGTGTTCCCGCCTACTGTTGGACATTCTGTTTCATGTTAAACATTTCCCGTTACTCGTCAAGTAGGACTAACCTCACTACTATGCATTCATTTGCTTAGGAAACCTTTACTTTATAATTACTGTAATTAAAACTCACTTAACTTATTATATACATTTAAGACTATTTGTTTTTCTCCGCTTTTGATAAGGTTTCCACTCTTACGTTTAATAACCGCACACACCGAGGATGCAGAAGTCTTAGGCTATTTCAGTACCACGTGCTTACGTGACGCCAGCTTGTTTCAAGAACATACTACCTAGGTATTACTGTTGGTATTCATCCGCGTTCACAGTACATAATAAAATATAAAAGTAGCTTTTCTTTTACATAGCGTTTTACATATGAGTGAAGCTATATGTTTCATCGTATTTAACAACTAGAATTCAATCTTTTATTTTCAAATAATACAAGATTATGGTTTCCAAATACGAACTATATTTTCCTGCGCCATGTGAGTGTTTCGACTGGGAGCCAATCACGGGTACGACAGCAACGTGCTTATGTTTACATTAGGATTTTTCTTACAGCGAAAACAGTATGTCTAGTTGTTAACGAGTTTTGGAGGCAAGGAAACTCCTTATGTTGCCTGTCTGGAAAGATAGGGATAGTGGAGGTCTCGTGTTATAGATGTACATAGTTTATACAATTTATCCTTGAATTTCATTAATTTAACACACAGTCGTGACTCCAATCTCATATTTTGAGATGAATCACAGTTTCTCGTTCCCCAAACCACTCAGTTATTTGCACTTTTTTATACCGTACTTAGAATAACATGATTTATTTTGATACTTATGGAAGACTTTTTATATAGAAATAATACACAACAACACAAACAGTACACCATTCTGTGTAAGGGCAATATTTTGTAATATCTCTCTAGAAAAAAAATAACGTGCTAATATAATGTATAGTACTTCATATATTTCTGTCGCAAAAAAAAAAAAAAAAGTGAAAGACAGTCGGATAATTCGCCAATCGGTTAATAGGGAGACGGATAATCGGAGTTCTACTGTACTTAAATTTTGGCAGGGACTTAGTTTACCTGGACCCTACATCTTTTTTTGGCAGGGTCTGAGTTTAATCCCATTTTTCGCAGTAGGGACTGACTTTATTATACCCGGCCTAAGGAGGACTTAAAATTCGTCTTAGTATTTCTTTACAATTAACAATGATAGTTAGGACGTATTTACGTACTTGACTTCGTCATGTCATACGTACCGTAAACAAAAGACAAATGAGCGGCAACGCCAATTTCACACTAGAATAAGGGTGGAAAGTGGAGGTCTGCAGAGAGTTGAGATCGCGAGTATAAGTGACAGTTCAGGTTTCTGGTACGCCTTGCATATACGTATTTTGGTCAGTAAGTGGGTATGGATGAATATCCG